>NC_053023.1:685808273-686067822 GCF_003073215.2 Triticum urartu | reverse complement strand
GCGGATTGAACACGCCGAAGTACAAGGTCGCCTTCCTCGAGACTTCTGGCATTAACTTTGCGGCTATGGTAGCGGCGCAAAGCTTGCTGGTAGCGAGCAGCTCGCACAGCAGCCTAAAGACGGTCTTCCTCAAGGAGCAGCGCGTCATCTTGTCGCAGCTGCTCTTGCTCAAGCTCATCATAAGCGAGCACTCGAGGTGACCCGTATACGAGTTCCGTGGGGCTAACTGCCTCTGCTCCATAGACTAGAGCGAAAGGTGTCTGTCTAGTGGCTCGATTTGGCATCGTCCTGATCGACCAAAGAACCACCGGAAGCTCCTCGATCCAGTTTCTTCCGCACTTGTGCAGCCTGTCGAAAGTTCTGGTCTTGAGCCCGCGCAGCACTTCAGCATTTGCCCTCTCCGCTTGACCGTTGCTTCTCGGGTGAGCAACAGAAGCGAAGCAGACCTTGGCGCCAAGATCTTGGACATACTGCATGAAGGTGCGGCTCGTGAATTGTGTACCGTTGTCAGTGATTATCCTGTTAGGGATCCCGAAGCGGCAAACAATCGACCTGAAGAACTTGACTGCTGACTGTGCTGTCACCTTCCTCACTGGTTCCACTTTCGGCCACTTTGTGAACTTGTCGATTGCAACGTACAAGTACTCAAAGCCCCCGACTGCTTGGGGAAAGGGGCCGAGGATGTCGAGCCCCCAGACCGAAAATGGCCAGGATAAAGGGATCGTCTGGAGAGCTTGAGCTGGTTGGTGTATCTGCTTGGAATGGAACTAGCACGCTTCACACTTGGTTACTTGTGCAGTTGCATCCTGGAGGGCTGTCGGCCAAAAGAAACCTTGCCGGAATGCTTTGCCGACAAGTGCTCTTGCGCCAATGTGGTGGCCACATATGCCTCCATGTATCTCTGCCAGCAGCTTTTGTCCGTCTTCCCGGTGAATACACTTCAATTTCACACCGTTGAGTCTTCTTCTGTACAGTGTCTTGTCGACAGACTGGTACATACTTGACTGTCGGGCTACTCTTTCCGCTTCTTCTTGCTCTTCGGGAAGTTCTCCTGTCTGAAGGAAATGGACAATCTGCTGCGCCCATGCTGGAGCTTGTGGCTCGACAACAAGGACTAAAGGCAAATCTGCTGCTGCGGGAACATCCGCTTCTACGGCGAGAACCTGCGGCTCTGCCGGAGCTTGACGTTCCCCGGCAAGCTTGCCGGAGCAAAACTTGTCGGGAGCTTCTGCTTCAATGGAACAAACCCTAGGGCTTGCCGGAGCATATTGCTCCTCAGCACTCTTGGTGTTGATCTCAGCTGCTGCGGGAACATCCGCTTCTACGGCGAGAACCTGCGGCTCTGCCGGAGCTTGACGTTCCCCGACAAGCTTGCCGGAGCAAAACTTGTCGGGAGCTTCTGCTTCAACGGAACAAACCCTAGGGCTTGCCGGAGCAGACTGCTCCTCAGCGCTCTTGATGTTGATCTCAGCTGCTGTGGGAACATCCGCTTCTATGGCGAGAACCTGCGGCTCTGCGGGAGCTTGACATTCCCCGACAAGCTTGCCGGAGCAAAACTTATCGGGAGCTTCTGCTTCAATGGAACAAACCCTAGGGCTTGCCGGAGCAGACTGCTCCTCAGCGCTCTTGGCGTTGATCTTGGGGACCTTCTTGGCGGCGGCTTCGAGAAGCTCTGCCGGCAAATAGTCACCAGAAATCAACTTCCTCTTCTTGCTCTGTCCAGTTGATGGTGTTACGGACAGTTGAGTCAGCTTGAGCACAAAGATCCCTGGTTCCACAGGTAACTTAAGTGCGGCGCACTTTGACAGGCCATCGGCAATGGCGTTCTGAGCTCTTGGAACGTGCTCCATTTGTAGGCCGTCAAAGTGCTCTTCTAGCTTTCTCACTTCGTCGACGTAAGCTTCCATCAACGGCCTCTGATAGTTCTTATTTACTTGGCGGACGACAAGCTGTGAGTCACCCCTGACAATGAGCTTCTTGATCCCAAGGTCTGCCGCGATCCTGAGACCGGCAAGCAAGCCTTCATACTCTGCAGTATTATTTGTTGCTTGCTCCTTGGGAAAGTGCATCTGGACTACGTACTTGAGGTGCTCCCCGGTGGGTGCTACAAGCAGCACACCAGCGCCGGCGCCTTGCAGAGAAAAGGCACCATCAAAATACATCAGCCACTCTTTGCTTGCTTCTTCGACGGGGATGCTCGTCTCTGGAATTTCTTCATCTGGTGTTGGCGTCCATTCTGCTATAAATTCTGCCAATGCTCTGCTTTGGATAGTTGAAGTACTTTCAAACTTGAGGCCAAAGCTTGACAGTTCCAGTGCCCACTCAACAATCCTGCCTGTCGCTTCTGGATTCTGTAGTATCCTCTTCAGCGGAAAGCGAGTGACAACTGTGATTTCATGTGCTTGGAAGTAATGGCGCAGCTTTCTCGAGGCCATGAGGAGGCCGAAAAGCAGTTTCTGCATGCCAGAGTACCTTGACCTAGCCCCCTGCAGAAGGGAACTGACAAAGTAAACTGGGCGCTGCACCATCTTCTTCTGTATTTCCTCGCGCATCTGCGCAGATCCATCCTTGTCGGGACCAGAGCTTGTCGGGGAAGCCCCCTGCTTGTCGCTAGACGTGCTTGCCGCGGTTGCTGGCTCGTCATCTGCCTCCCTCTCCGCAACTAACGCAGCACTAACCACTTGATTGGTTGCCGCTATATACAGCAGCAACTTCTCTTGTGGCCTAGGTGCGACAAGTATTGGAGGGGAGGACAGGTATCTCTTCAAGTCTTGCAGCGCAGACTCCGCTTCCGGAGTCCATTTCATTGGACCTGCCTTTTTCAATAGTTTGAAAAATGGCAGGGCGCGCTCAGCAGACCTAGAGATAAACCTGCTGAGAGCAGCCACGCAACCGGCAAGTCTTTGTACATCCTTGACGCGCTTTGGTGCTTCAATCTGCTCAATGGCCTTGATCTTGTCGGGATTGGCTTCAATTCCTCGTTGAGACATGAAGAACCCGAGAAGCTTGCCGGAGGGAACTCCAAACACACACTTCTCTGGGTTGAGCTTGAGGCTGATCTTGCGCAGACTTGCAAAGGTCTCGTCTAAATCTTGAATCAGAGTCGCTCTGTCCTTGCTCTTGACCACTATATCATCTATGTAGGCTTCCACATTTCTATGTATTTGCGGCTCAAGAGCGATATGGACTACTCTTGCAAATGTTGAACCAGCATTTTTTAATCCGAAAGGCATCCGTATGAAACAGTACGTGCCACATGGAGTAATAAATGCGGTCTTCTCCTCATCCTCTTCTGCCATGAAGATCTGATGATATCCTGAGTATGCGTCAAGAAATGAGAGCAAATCACATCCGGCTGTGGAGTCAACAATCTGGTCAATGCGTGGCAAAGGAAATGGGTCTTTGGGACAAGCTTTGTTAACATCGATAAAATCGATACAAAGTCTCCATTTCCCGTTTGCCTTGCGCACGACTACAGGATTGGCCAACCATGTAGGATGGAGCACTCCTCTGACAAGGCCTGCTGCTTCCAACTTCTTGATCTCTTCTGCGATGAATTCTTGGCGCTCCACTGCTTGCTTCCTGACCTTCTGCTTGACGGGCCGCGCGTGAGGACAAACGGCAAGGTGGTGCTCGATTACTTTCCTGGGAACACCGGGGATGTCAGACGGTTGCCACGCAAACACGTCGACATTCGCCCGCAGGAAAGCAATGAGCGCGCTTTCCTATTTAGGGTTGAGAGTGGCACTGATGGTGAAGGTACCACCAGTGCCGTCCTCCTTGGCGGACACCTTCTTCGTCTCTGGCGGAGCTGCCATCGTCTTCTTGCACTTGCCGGTGGAGCTCGATGGTGCGTCCTCGATGGCAGCGCAGCACTCCGAAGAGGTGCGCTTGCCGGAGTGGGCATCAGAACTCTTGCCGGACTTGGTCTTCTTCCCCCCGGGAGCTTCAGCGGCAAGTGTCTCGCGTTCCGCTGCGGCTGCTGCTTCCCGGTAGATCTTGTTGGCACAGATAAGTGCATCCTTCTTGTCGCCGGGGACAGAGATGACGCTTATCGGGCCTGGCATCTTCAGCATGTTATATGCGTAATGAGAGGCTGCCATGAACTTGGCGAGTGCTGGACGGCCAAGTATCCCATTGTAAGGTAATGGAATATCGGCAACGTCAAAAGTGACCCTCTCAGTCCTGAAGTTCAGCTTGCTGCCAAATGTAACTGGCAACGTGACCTTCCCCTTCGGCTTGCTCCTTCCCGGATTGATTCCTTGGAATGTGCCGGTCTCTTCGAGCTCGCTGTCGGGGATCTGGAGTTTCTGGAGCACAGCGGAGGAGGTCAGATTCAAGCCGGCCCCGCCGTCAACTAACATCTTAGTGACCTTGAGGTTGCGGATAGTTGGTGAAACCAACATTGGCAGACACCCGACCGCAGTTGTGCGATCAGGGTGGTCCTCAATATCGAAGATGATAGGCGTGCTGGACCATTTCAGAAGCTTGCGTGATTCGACGGGTGGTTCTGCTGCATTGACTTCCCGCACCCACTGCTTGAGCTGGCGGTGCGAAGTGTGTAGAGAAGCACCACCGTCGACGCACAAGACCTCTGTGGCTTTCTGAAACTCCTGCTCACTGGTCTCGGGATCCTCCATGTCTTCGTCGTCGTCGTCTTCATCGTTGTCGCGGCCGCGGGGAGGTCTATCTCCTTGCCGCTGCTTGGCCTTGCCGCGGCGTCCTCCCCGGCCGGCGCGCTTCTTGCCGGATTCTCCAGCACCTCCTTGGGCCCTCTCCTTGTCTCGCCGCTCGTACTCAGCCTTTTGCTGCTGAACAAGCTGCTCGACTTTCTTGCAGCTCTGGAGGTCATGGCCCTTGGTGTGGTGAATCTTGCAATACTGCTTGTCGGTGTCGTCCTGCTTGCCGGCGACTGCCACAGCCTGGCAGTTGGCGCATGCGGCAACCTCCTTGCCGGAGCTACCAACTTTGGCTTTCTTGGCGCCACCTTCATTGCCGGACTGCTCAACGACTAGCACCTCTTTGCTTTTCTTCTTCCTGTTCCGCCGCCGGTTTCTCTTTGCCGGGGCGGCATCCTCGCTGTCAGATCCTCCTGCTCCTGCATTCTCTCCGGGGAGTTTCCTCCCTTCTTCAGCGCGTGCACACTTGTCGGCCAGGGCATATAGCTCGCTGACGTCTCTGATCTTGCACATCGCCATCTCCTCTCGCATCCTGCGTTTACGCACGTTCTGATGGAACGCGCTGATGACTGCAGCAGGGTGGACATCTGGGATGTTGTGCTGTACATGGCTGAACCTCTGAATGTACTTGCGCAGGGGCTCTCCTTCCTTCTGGGCGAGCAGATGAAGGTCACTTTCTTGGCCATGAGGTTTGTGGCCGCCTATAAAGGCGCCGACAAACTGATGGCATAGGTCAGCCCAGGAGGATATGGAGTTGTCCGGCAAGTGCATGAGCCAGGACCTGACGTTGGGCTTGAGCACCAGCGGGAAGTAATTGGCAAGGATCTTGTCGTCCCGTCCCCCGGCAGCCTGCACTGCGATGGTGTAGATGCTGAGGAATTCCGATGGATGCATCTTGTCGTCGTACTTCTCTGGTACGTCTGGCTTGAAATTCTTCATGCTGGGCCACTGGACTTGCCGCAGCTCATGAGTGAACGCAGGGCAACCTACCGCGTACGGCAAGTCACCTGGTTCCCCTGGCGCATGCATATCGACAGAGGGCCCAGCGCGCTGGTCTGATTGACGCCGCGCTTCTCTTCGGCGCTCGATGCGAGTACGAGCGTCCTCTTGTTGTCGTTCTTGAAGAACTTGGCGCTGATCGCGACGAGCTCGCGGATCTGATGACGCGGTGGAGTCGCTGTCGAGGTGGATCCGGCGAGTCGGCAATCTTGGCCTTCGGGGCGGAGAGTGCACAGAAGTTGCACCCCCACCGGTCTTTTCGCCACCGGCTCGTGCTTGGCTGACTGGTTGCGGCTGCGACGTGCTCGGCTGCCGCTGAGTGTCGCCGTTGGCGAAGCCGATGAGACTCTGGATGGTAGCCCTCCAGTCGTCGATCTTGTCTGCCGTTGGAGGGTAGTCTAGGAGCAGTTGAGCTCGCGCCAAAGCTTCTGCTGCAGTGGCGGGTGGCGGTGGCGAACGGTGCGAGGAGCGGGATATGCTCGGACTTCTAACCACGTTAGAAGGAGCAGTATCCCGTCCAGGCGACCGTGTCTCGCTCGCGCCAGCATGTTGGCGTGCATGGTGGTCCTGAGCGCTCCGAGATCCACCAGCTCGATCTTGGTCTAGCAAACGCATGGTACCGTGAGTACCATGACGTTGCCGATCCCGCGCCTCCTGAGATGGGCGCGGTGCATGTACGGACGCCGAGGTCTTGGAGTGCGCCCGGTCGTTGTGGGAGCCGGCTACGCCGCCGATGGGCAGCGCAGCCTTATCCTTGGACCTGGCGGCACCGTGAGCTCCCTCGTCGACGCGCGTTCTTCCGCCAGCGCCTGCCCCATCAGCCGTTTGCTCCGGCGATGGTGGGTTCGGCGCGGACGGAGCAGCCGCCTCCGAAACCTTCTTCTTCGGCGGCATGTTGATGAAGATGAGGAAGATCTAGCTCACGGGAACGCCGGATCTGGTTCACACAACCTCGACGCCCCCTACCTGGCGCGCCAAAGATGCCGGGGTGCTGATCCACGGGCACCTATGGGACCGGCGGACCGGGTCCCTTTCGGTTCGGCGGGGGCGGAGATCGTGCAAAGAGCGGATCGAGGCGAAGCACGTGAGCGGTTTACCCAGGTTCGGGCCGCACGGATGCGTAAAACCCTACTCCTGCTTTGTGGTTTGTATTGAGTTCTTGCTCGGGAGCGCGGAGTGCTACAGTACACACCAGCAGCTAACAAGACCGAGCGTGAGTGTTCTTGGACTAGCTCACCCCCCCCCCCTACGTTGTGCATGGGCCTCCCTTTATATGCTCAAGGGGTCACCGATAGGTGGCAACGGAGGCAAAGGGTAAAAATGGAAAGGTGCTGTGGTAGGTACAGCTACCTGATACAGTGTATCATACCTAACCCTGACGGCAGGGGACAAGGGTATTAAATGTCCGTCTGTGTCGCCTAAACAGTGCAAAAGGGACCGTCAGGGACGCCACCGCTCGCCACGATGGCGGACTTGTCAGCGTCGCTTGCCACCGTGCACCGTTGGCTGCACAGCCTCCCGCCACGCGTGTCTGGAAGGGTCCCAGAGCGACACGTTGGTGGATGTGCTGGAGCGCGGGCATAGAGTAGTGGCTTGCCGCGGCAAGCGCCTTGCCGCGGTTGTTGTCTTGCCGCGTCCGGGAGCTTGTCGCTCACCGGGCCTTGCCGGGGCGCGTGGCGCGCCGCGGCAAGTTCCTTGAAGTGCCTTGGTAGGCCTTCCCGGCAAGCTCCTCTTGCCGGGGTCTTGAGGTGCCTTGGTTGGCCTTCCCGGCAAGCTCCTCTTGCCGGGGTCTTGTCTCTTTGACTTGGATACTTTGTTCCTGAATGGCTCCAAAGGAGCCACGGAGGACCTTGGTGGTCACCCGGCAAGCCTTGCCGCGGGACGCTGCGACTGCCCGTGCACAAGTTCGGGATACTAGGGTACCCCTACTCTAGTACACCGACACACACTCATTCTAGTTGTCGGTGCTCATACTTTTTCATTGTACTATCCATGCTAGTTTATTTTCTGTTTCTAAGCCTTCTTCTTGTGTGTTTGAATAACCTTAAGAAAAACCAAAAAAATAGTTGTAGCTTTTAGCTAGTTTACTTTCCATGCCTGTAGTAGTAGTAACTAAAAGAAAACCCAAAAAGATTTCTCGTTCTTCTTTTTCTTGTTGGGAGCTTTCCCGTGTAAATAGTTTTATTTCCTTTCTTTTCTTTGGGGGTCGAGTGGAAAAGACCTTGATGAAAATGTCGAATGGCTCTCGTATGCATTATTGTTAATTTAACTAAGAGCCCATATCACCTTGTCTTCTCCCTTGTATTAAATGCTTGCATATTCCAGCTTAGTCCAATGCACGTGCACTATTATTATTACCCCACATCGTTCAGTCGTGCAAGTGAAAGGCAATAATGACGATATATGATGGACTGGTTGAGATGAGAGAAGCTGGTATGAACTCGACCTATCTTGTTTTTGTAAATATGATTAGTTCATCATTCCTGATTCAGCCTATTATGAATGAAACATGTTTGCAATGACAATTAGAGATTATAGTTGCTCATGCCATGCTTAATTTGCTAGGAGTTTATAATGGTTTACCTTGCATCCCAACATGCTATTAAAATGGTTGTGATGTGGTATGGTAGAGTGGTATCCTCCTTTGAACAATTCGAGTGGCTTGACTTGGCACATGTTCACGCATGTAGTTGAAACAAAATCAACATAGCCTCCACGATATTTATGTTCATGGTGAATTATATCCTCCTCATGCTTGCACTCAGTGTTGATTAATTTTAATGCATGTTCATGACTGTTGTCACTCTCTAGTTGGTCGCTTCCCAGTCTCTTTCTAGCCTTCACTTGTACTAAGCGGGAATACTACTTGTGCATCCACTTCCATAAACCCAAAAGTTATTCCATATGAGTCCACCATACCTACCTATATGCGGTATTTACTTGCCGTTCGAAGTAAATTTGTATGTGCCAAACTCTAAACCTTCAAATGAAATTCTGTTTTGTATGCTCGAATAGCTCATGTATCAACTAGGGATGTCTATATCTTCCATGCTAGGTGGGTTATTCTCAAGATGAGTGGACTTCGCTCATCATTCACGAGAAAATGGCTGGTAACCGGGATGCCCAGTCCCATGCTTAAATCAAAATAATTACAAACAAAACTCCCCCAGGATTGTTGTTAGTTGGAGGCACCCATTGTTTTGGACAAGCCATGGATTGATGTTTGTTGGTGGTGGGGGAGTATAAACTTTACCATTCTGTTTGGGAACCGCCTATAATGTGTGTACCATGGAAGATATCGAGATCTCTTGGTTGTTATGTTGACAATGAAAGTATACCACTCAAAATATTACTTATGTCTATTTCAAACCTCGAGCTTTGGCACCTCTCTACAAATCCATGCTTCCCTTTGCGAAGGGCCTATCTATTTACTTCTATGTTGAGTCATCATTCTCTTATTAAAAAGCACCGGTTGGAGAGCACCGCTGTCATTTGCATACATTACTATTAGTTTACATTGAGTATGACTGTGACTGGATCTCTTTTACCATGAATTACAATTTCCAGTCAGTCCTTGATCTTCAGAGGTGCTCTGCATTTATGTTTTGCGGTCTTAGAAAGGGCTAGCGAGATACCATATTGTTATATCATATTATGATTGTTTTGAGAAAGTGTTGTCATACGAGATTTATTATTATTGCACGCTAGTTGATTATGCCATTGATATGAGTAAATGTGAGACCTAAACGTTATTGTGAATATGGTTAGTTCATAATCTTTGCTGAAAACCTGAATGCTGGCCTGAGCAAACTGAGTTTGTAAAAGTTTTTCTTTATCATTTTCAGTTTGCCAACTGGATTTCTTGAGGACAAGCAAAGGTTTAAGCTTGGGGGAGTTGATACGTCTCCAACTATCTACTTTTCCAAACACTTTTGCCCTAGTTTTGGACTCTAACTTTCATGATTTGAATGGAACTAACCTGGACTGACGTTGTTTTCAGCAGAATTGCCATGATGTTATTTTTGTGCAGAAATAAAAGTTCTCGGAATGACCTGAAAATCAACGGAGAATATTTTTGGAATTAATAAAAAATACTGGAGAAAGAATCAACACCAAGGGGCCCACGCCCTGTCCACGAGGGTGGGGGCGCCCCCTGTCTCGTGGGCATCCTGAGGATCCACCGACGTCAACTCCAACTCTATATATTCATGTTCGGGGAGAAAAAATCAGAGAGAAGGATTCATCATGTTTTACGATACGGAGCCGCCGCCAAGCCCTAATCTCTCTTGGGAGGGCTGATCTGGAGTCCGTTCGGGGTTCCGAAGAGGGGAATTCGTCACCATCATCATCATCAACCTTCCTCCATCACCAATTTCATGATGCTCACGCCGTGCGTGAGTAATTACATCGTAGGCTTGCTGGACGGTGATGGGTTGGATGAGATTTATCATGTAATCGAGTTAGTTTTGTTAGGGTTTGATCGCTAGTATCCATTATGTTCTGAGACTGATGTTGCTATGACTTTGCTATGCTTAATGCTTGTCACTAGGGCCTGAGTGCCATGATTTCAGATCTGAACTTATTATGTTTTCATGAATATATGTGAGTTCTTGATCCTATCTTGCAAGTCAATAGTCACCTATTATGTGTTATGATCTGTTAACCCCAAAGTGACAATAATCGGGACAATTACTGGTGATGACCGTAGTTTGAGGAGTTCATGTATTCACTAAGTGTTAATGCTTTGGTCCGGTACTCTATTAAAAGGAGGCCTTAATATCCCTTAGTTTCCAATAGGACCCCGCTGCCACGGGAGGGTAGGACAAAAGATGTCATGCAAGTTCTTTTCCATAAGCACGTATGACTATATTCGGAATACATGCCTACATTACATTGATGAACTGGAGCTAGTTCTGTGTCACCCTAGGTTATAACTGTTGCATGAGGAATCGCATCCGACATAATTATCCATCACTGCTCCATTGCCTACAAGCTTTTCACATATTGATCTTTGCTTAGTTACTTTTCCGTTGCCACTATTATGATTACTATAAAAACTAGTACTGTTACTTTTACCACCGTTACCGCTATTACCATATTACTTTGCTACTAAATACTTTGCTGCAGATATTAAGTCTTTCAGGTGCGGTTGAATTGACAACTCAACTGTTAATACTTGAGAATATTCTTTGGCTCCCCTTGTGTTGAATCAATAAATTTGGGTTGAATACTCTACTCTCGAAAACTGTTGCGATCCCCTATACTTGTGGGTTATCAATGATCCAGGCACACAAAACGGATAATTTTTTAGAAGTTTGTAGAGGTGGCACATGCAAATTTACTTAGGACGGTAGGGTAATACCGTATATAGGTAGGTATGGTGGACTCATCTGGAATAACTTTGGGTTCAAGGTTTTTGATGTACAAGCAGAATTCCCACTTAGTACAGTCAAAGGCTAGCAATTTAAGACTGGGAAGCGGCCAGCTAGAGAGCAACAATGATCATGACTAGGCATTATGCATAAGTAACATTGGACACTAGCATGAGTAGGATATGAACACCATGAACATAAACATTATAGAGGCTATGTTGGTTTTGATTCAACTACATGCATGAACATTTACCAAGTCAAGCCACTCGAACATTCAGAGGAGGATACCATATCATCATACTACATCACAATCATTTTAACACTATGTTGATATCCAAGATAAATCATTATTGACTCCCAGCTACTCATGCATGGCATGAGAAACTATAATCTCTAATTGTCATTGCAAACATTTTTAATCATAATGGGCTGAATCATGGGCACTAGGTTAAACATATTTACACAGACAAGACAAGTCGAGTTCATACCAGTTTCTCTTTGCCACAGCCAGCTCATCGAATATCGTCATTATTGCCTTTCACTTGCACGACCGAATGATATGAAAATAATAATAGTGCAAGAGTGCCATGGACTAAGCTGGAATCTGCAAAACATTTTATTCAATAGGAGAAGACAAGGTAAAATGGGCTCTTATTAGTTCAACAATTATTCATATGAGAGCCACTCAACATTTTCATCGTGGTCTTCTCCTCAGTAAGACTCGAATAAAAGAAAAGAAATTCAGAGAAACACACTGAAATATTTTTGGAGTTTTTGGTTTTCTTCAACAAGCAAAATAATAAACAAAATACGAGAAAAAACTATTTACACAGGAAAGCTCCCAACAAGCAAAAGAAGAACAAGGAAATCTTTTTGGATTTTCTTTTTTTAATACTATTACTAAGCATGCATAGAAAGTAAATTCCTTCAACTAATTTTTTGGTTTTTTCTAAAGTTTTTCAAACACACAAGAAGAAAGCAAGAAAATAAATCTAAGCATGGATGATACAATGAAAAAGTGTGAGCACCGACAAATAGAATGATATGTGAACATGAATATAATGTCGGTGAAAACACGTATTCCCCCAAGCTTAGGATTTTGGCCTAAGTTGGTAATCAGTCAGTAGCCTGGAGGGTAGTAGGGATCCTGAGGAGCAGGCATCCACTCATCCCACTGTTGTGGAGCGGGCATCCACTGATCCTAGTGTGGAGGTGCCTATGCAGCCTCTACAGCAGTGTGAGTGTTCCATTAGGCGAGGATGTCTGCAGGCATAATCTGGTATCCGCCCCTGGCAACAGAATCAAACAGAGCAGGTGCAGGCAAGGGGATAACATCACGAGTGTCAACGTTATAAACCAAGTTATAAGGAATGGCAAGATCAGAACGGTCATGTGCGAGAAAGTGATGGTGATGCATGGCTGCACGGTCTAGGTAAACTGTGGTAAGAGGGACATCATGAGGGTGTATCGCAACCTCGAAGTGATTTGCCAAACGAGTAGCAAAAATCCCACCATGTATTTTCCCTTGAGATTTATTAAGACGGAGGTGACGAGCCACAATAGCTCCCATGCTATAAGTGTTGTCGCCCTCTATTGCACGGTGTAAAACAGCAAGGTCTGGTGAACTAAGTGCACCCACCTTCTCCCTAGCAAGCAAGCATTTGGAAATGAAATAAGCAAAGTAACGAACAGCAGGAAAATGTAAGCCACCAGCAATGATGGCTGGCACTCCTCTCTCATCACCCACTGCCAAAGTGCGACAAAAATCCTCGAACTCAGCCGGCCTAGGCTCGCCAAGCTCCTGTCAGAAGGGATCATGCATATGTCACAAAATTCAGTAAGGGGTATCGGAGAACTTTTATTTTTGGGTCATTTTTTATTGCACGGGGAATTCAGAAGACAAACAAACATGGCATTTTATTTTATTTTATTTAACTAATAAAAACAGAGAATAAAAAGGTAGGGATAGAAAGTAGTGCTTACTAAATTCATCAACTTCATACCGCTCAAAAATGATTCATTAATAAGGTTGATCAAGTCTTATTAACAACCACTTTCGATTAGCATGAAACTGAAGAACTTTCATAAATCACTAAGTTACCTCAATGGGGATATGCATTTCCCCAACAATAAGCATTTCATATTTCGTTTTAACAGTAGGTAGAGGTATTTGAAAACTTCCAATAGTGACTGTCGGAGATTTTTCAATAACATTAAGACCATTCACTTGGAATTGTTTCTTCGGAAAGTGCACCGTATGCTCATTACCATTGATATGAAAAGTGAACTTGCTTTTATTGCAATCAATAACAGCCCCTGCAGTATTCAAGAAGGGTCTACCAAGGATAATCGACATGTTGTCGTCCTTGGGCATCTCAAGTATAACAAAGTCGGTCAAAATAGTAACATTAGTAACAACAATGGGCACATCCTCACAGATACCGATATGGCAGTTGATTTTTCAGCCATTTGCAAAGATATTTTGGCAGGTGTGAGTTTATTCAAGTCAAGTCTTTTATATAAAGAGAAAGGAATAACACTAACACCAGCTCCTAAATCACACAAAGCAATTTTCATATAATTCTTTTTGATAGAGCAAGGTATAGTTGGTATTCCCGGATCTCCAAGTTTTTTAGGTACTCCATCTTTGAAAGTATAATTAGCAAGCATAGTGGAGATTTCAGCTTCCGGTATTTTTCTCTTATTTGTGATGATGTCTTTCATATAATTTGCGTAAGGAGGCATTTTCAAGATATCAGTCAAGCGAGTACGCAAAAAGAATGGCCTCAGCATTTCAGCAAAGCGTTCAAATTCTTCATCATCATTCTTTTTAGTTGGCTTGGGTGGAAAAGGGATAGGTTTTTGAACCCACGGTTCTCTTTCTTTACCGTGTTTCCTAGCCACAAAGTCTCTTTTAGCATACCTTTTATTTTTAGGTTGTGGGTTATCAAGATTGATACGTCTCCAACGTATCTATAATTTTTGATTGTTCCATGCTATTATATTATCCATCTAGGATGTTTTATATGCATTTATATGCTATTTTATATGATTTTTGGGACTAACCTATTAACCTAGAGCCCAGTGCCAGTTTCTGTTTTTCCTTGTTTTTTGAGTTTTACAAAAAAGAAATACCAAACGGAGTCCAATTGACGTGCCAATTTTTGATGATTTTTTATGGACAAAAAGAAGCCCCCGGAGTGAAAGAGTTGGGCCAAAAGAGTCCCAGGCCATCCACGAGGGTGGGGGTGCGCCCTACCCCCTGGGCGCGCCCCCCTATCTTGTGGACGACGAGACCCCCCTAACGTGAGACCTGCGCCAAAAATTCCTATAAATACCCAAACCTCCCGAAAATAACCTAGATCGGGAGTTCCGTCGCCGCAAGCCTCTATATCCACCAAAAACCAATCAGGACCCTGTTCCGGCACTCTGCCGGAGGGGGGATCCCTCACTGGTGGCCATCTTCATCATCCCGGCACTCTCCATGACAAGGAGGGAGTAGTTCACCCTCGGGGCTGAGGGTATGTAACAGTAGCTATGTGTTTGATCTCCCTCTCTCTCCTATTCTTGATTTGGTATGATCTTGATGTATCGCGAGCTTTGCTATTATAGTTGGATCTTATGATGTTTCTCCCCCTCTACTCTCTTGTAATGGATTGAGTTTTCCCTTTGAAGTTATCTTATAGGATTGAGTCTTTAAGGATTTGAGAACACTTGATGTATGTCTTGCATGTGCTTATCTGTGGTGACAATGGGATATTCACGTGATCTACTTGATGTATGTTTTGGTGATCAACTTGTGGGTTATGTGACCTTGTGAACTTATGCATAGGGGTTGGCACACGTTTTCGTCTTGACTCTCCAGTAGAAACTTTGGGGCGCTCTTTGAAGTTCTTTGTGTTGGTTGAATAGGTGAATCTGAGATTGTGTGATCCATGTCGTATAATCATACCCACGGATACTTGAGGTGACATTGGAGTATCTAGGTGACATTAGGGTTTTGGTTGATTTGTGTCTTAAGGTGTTATTCTAGTATGAACTCTAGGATAGATCGAACGGAAAGAATAGCTTTGTGTTATTTTACTACGAACTCTTGAATAGACCGATCAGAAAGGATAACTTTGAGGTGGTTTCGTACCCTACAATAATCTCTTCGTTTGTTCTCCGCTATTAGTGACTTTGGAGTGACTCTTCATTGCATGTTGAGGGATACACTACTAGGAAAAGGGCTATAGATGGAATGGACACTAATGGCGCACCTGTCATGTGGTGCGCCACTACTATATAGCAGTGGCGCACCATGTGCTGGTGCGCCATTAGTGTGGAAGACACTAATGGCGCACCAGGCACACGGTGCGCCACTAGTAACAAAATGTTTTTTTCATTTTTTCAAACATACTAATGGCGTATCCGGCCAGAGTGCGCCATCAGTAGTTAGAACTACTAATGGTGCACCAGCCATAGAGTGCGCCACTACTGTTTTTTTTACTTTTTTGCAAAACTACTAATGGAGCACCGTTGCATAGTGCGCCATTACTAGTTTAAACTAGTAATGGTGCACTGTGCCACGGTGCGCCATTAGTATAAAAATTATTTTTTTTTACTTTTTTGCAAAACTACTAATGGCGCATGTCTGTGTGGTGCGCCATTAGTATGTTGGGTTACTAATGGCGCATGGCTGTGTGGTGCGCCATTAGTAACCTGGGACCAGCTACATATTTTTGGACAGCCACACCTACACACTCACTTTCCCCACTTCATTCCCCCCACCTCCTTCTCTAAGCTTGTCGGTTGCCTCCTCCTCCTCACCTCATTTGCACCATAGATTCATCAAAATTAAGTGTTGAAATTACCTTTTTTTGATAGGTAAGTAAGGGGAAAGCTATCTTCATGTTGTAGATCTACTTTTTTTTCTCCCTAGCTCGCTCCAACAACGTGCACATGCACTTTTTGTGGCCTAGCTAGATTTATGTATGTTTGTGGGGTTGCATATGTTTGTGGTGTTGCATATATGTTTGTGTTTGTAGGTACCGGTATTTGAAATGCGATAGTTGCCAATATTTTGTCGGAATGTTGATTCATTCCCGTTTCAGCGAGAATTTTGGCACTATGCATTCTTTTTGGTCCTATTTTTAGGGAAAGTAATGCCAAATTTTTTCTTGGTTCTAAAATATCGTTTTGCTCTACCCCGCAGGCGACCATGGTCCGCACGATGACCGAAGGCATCGTGAATAGGTTTTTGAGCTCCGCGAAGGCCGAGATGCTTCAAAAGAACGAGACGGAGATAAGATGTCCGTGTCGAAGATGCAAGCTGAAGAGCCTTATTGCGGACCCGGATTCCGGGCAGGTGCGGGACCACCTGCTCTTGCGTGGTTTCATGGATGGCTATTGGTGGCAAGGTGATGAAGATGACTATGAAGTCGTCCATGGGGGCCGGGCAAGAAATGAGGAAGGGCAGCAAGACAACCACCGCGGCTCGGGCGGGCGAGAAGACGAAGAATCTCCAGGACATGATCACGACGGTGATGCTGTACATAGTCATCATGTAGAAGATGCCGGACATGATGATGAGGAAGATGCCGGAGTAGACGAAGGGCATGATCATGAAGATCAAGATGCTGGAGGAGTAGATGACGATGGACCATCGATGGGCTGGGTGCAGGACCCTCATATTCAAGAGCTGCTTCTCAAGCAGACGGATAACGCAAGAGCTGCCGCCCGAGAGAAAGCCAAGCTGGATCAACTGGAGATAGACGCGGTTACTCCATTGTATGAAGGATGCAGACCCGAGGATACCCACCTGAAAGTAACGCTCATGGCTTTGGAGATGAAGGTAAAACACAAAATGACCGACGCATGCTTCGACGAGAACATGTCATTCTGGCACGAACGTCTTCCCAAGGGGAACAAGTGCCCGACCAATTTTGAGGAGGCGAAGAAAGTCGTGTGTCCTCTGGATTTACCGTACGTGAAATACCATGTGTGCATGAACAATTGCATCATTTATCGGGGCGAGCACGCGGAGTCTACCATATGTCCGGTGTGCGGCATCACTCGATACAAGAAGAGGAAGAAAGCTCCTCGAAAAGTGGTGTGGTACTTTCCGATCACTCCTCGTCTGCAGCGGTATTTCACGGACCCTAAGGTAGCAAAGCTCCTACGTTGGCACACGGATAGGGAGGAGAAGAAGCGAGAAGATGACGCAAATGATCTGGAGATAAATAAAAAAGACAAGATGCTGAGTCACCCTAAGGATGGGAGCCAGTGGCAAGCGTTGAACTTCGAACACCCAGAATTTGGGAAGGATCCAAGGAATATCGTGCTGGGCGCGAGCACCGATGGAGTCAATCCGTTTGGCAGCCAGAGAAGCACACATAGCACCTGGCCTGTGGATGTACAACCTTCCCCCTGGTTGTGCATGAAGAGGAAGTACATTCACATGAGTATGCTAATTGAAGGGCCAAAACAACCAGGGAACGACATCAATTTGTATCTGGGGCTGCTGAAAGAGGAGCTAGACACGCTGTGGAAAACGCCAGCCAATACGTGGGACACTGCAGAGAAAGAATATTTGCCTATGAGAGACGCACTGCTCACGACGGTGCACGACTATCTCGGTTACGGATATCTCGCGGGACAGGTGGTCCACGGATTTTCTGGATGCGTCAGGTGCATGGATGACACAACGTATCGCCAGCTAGATAGAGATCCCGGGTCTTCAAAACCCGTGTTCATGGGACATCGAAGGTGGCTTTGCGACGATGACCCGTGGAGGAAACGCAAGGATCTGTTCGATGGTGAAACCGAACTCCGAAGACGCCCGCGTACGAGGAGCGGCGAGGAAATAGACGGGTTGTTGAAAAATTGGAAAGATTGCCCACTGCCGGGAAAGAAGCAAAAGGTGCCAGAGCCGGGAAAGAAGCGAAAGGCGCCAGAGCCGCTGCTGAAGGTATGGAAAACAAGGTCTGTTTTTTGGGACTTGCCGTACTGGAAGATCCACCATGTGCCTCACAGCCTTGATGCCATGCATATCACGAAGAACGTGTGCGAGTCTGCTTGGTACCCTGCTGAACATGCCAGAGAGGACCAAAGATGGGCCGAAAGCAAGGGCAGACTTGAAATCAATGGGCATCAGGCAGGAGCTTCACGCTAATGATGATGATGATGATGATGACGACGATGATGATGATGATGATGATGATGAGGCGAAGCAGGACACAGAAAGTCATCGCAAAGGAAAAAAGGCCAAGAAGACCGGAAATGACTACCCTCCCGCATGCTTCACTCTAAGTCAGGAGGAGATCGAGCAGTTTTTCACCTGCCTCGTAGGAGTAAAACTTCCTTACGGTTACGCGGGGAAGATAAGCAGATACCTAGACCCAGCGAAGCAGAAGTTCAGCGGGATGAAGTCTCACGACTGTCACGTGTTGATGACGCAGATACTTCTATTTGCAATCCGTGGGATCATGGACGCGCACATCCGTGAAACGCTATTTGGCCTATGCAACTTTTCGATGTCATCTCTCGGAAGTCGGTTGGCGTGAGGCAACTCAGAAGGCTACAGGAAGAGATTGTGGTGATACTATGCGAGCTTGAGATGTACTTCCCGCCCGCATTCTTCGATGTTATGGTGCATCTGCTGGTCCATATCGTGGAGGATATCATCCAACTCGGGCCGACGTTCCTGCACAGCATGATGCCGTTCGAAAGGATGAATTGTGTCATCAAAGGATACGTTCGCAACATGTCACGTCCAGAGGGAAGTATAGACAGGGGCTTTCTGACCAAAGAGTGCATCTCCTACTGCACGAATTATCTAGGCATCGAGAACCCCGTTGGTCTGCCCGTCAACAGGCACCTCGGCAGGCTCGCTGGATGGGGTCACCGTGAGGGTCGCCGCGAAATGCATGTCGACTTCGAGGGTCGACTCGCCGACTTTGAAACAGCAAACCTAGTCGCGCTACAACACATAGACATGGTCGATCCTTGGGTGGTAGAGCACAAAACCTTTATTGAGAAGACGTACAATGACCGAGGCCAACAGAGGACGAACGGAGATATAATCAAAGAGCACAACTCATGTTTCACGCGTTGGTTCAAGCAGAAGCTTCTGTCGTACCCTTTACATGAGGATTCTTCCGCGGAAGAACAACTCATATTCGCCTTGTCACAGGGCGCTGAGCACAACCTGATGACCTATGAGGCGTACAATATCAACGGCTACACATTCTACACCGAGGACAAGGACATGAAGAGCGATGGTTATCAGAACTCCGGGGTAACGATGGGATCCTACACCGGTAACGACAAGGACAGATACTACGGAAGGATCGAGGAGATCTGGGAGCTGAGCTACGCTGGAGAGAAGGTCCCGATGTTCCGTGTCAGATGGGCCAAGAGCGTCCTAAAAGAAGACCGGTATTTCACCACCATGGTTATACCCGAAGCCAAATCCAAGACCGCGGGCGCAAACGTCACCGTGAAAAATGAGCCATGGGTACTGGCTTCCCAAGTGGACCAATGCTTCTTCATTACCGACCCGTCAAAGCCCAGTCATGTTGTCGTGAGGAGAGGCAAAAGGAAGATCATCGGAATAGATGGAGTAGCCAATGAGCAAGACTTCGACAAGTACGGCGACCCGAAGATCAAACATGACGACGACGATGAAGTAGTAGCAGCATACACCACAAGAAGAAGCAGGACCACCCTACCTAAAGGACGTCGGTTCCACAGAAGAACTCCATTTGCAAAAAAGAAGGGCAAGAAGATTATAAACAGATAGCTAGCTAAGATCGACTGTATTTAAATCGTAGTCTTCATTTCTCGGTTGTATTTCATGGGCACTTTTTGATATCATGAATATTTTTAAATTTCATGGGCACTTTTTGAATTCATGAATATTTTTTCAAATTTGATGATATTTTTCATATTCAATATGATAAAATATTGAATATTCATGAGGACACTCGATCTCGATCCCCCTCCATCTCGATCGCTATCCCCCTTCATTTCGATCTCGATGCCCCTTCATCTCGATCGCTATCCCCCTCCATCTCGATCTCGATCCCACCCGCACCCTCCCCCGCTAGCTCCACCGCCGACGACGACCCCCCGCACCCTCCCCCGCTCCACCACCACCGACGAGCACCCTCCGCACCCTCCCCCGCTCCACCGCCGCCGATGAGCACCCCCCGTTTCATATTCATATTCATTTAAAAATAATAATAATAAAGTGTAGACTACAATTGTTGTTAAACAACAATTATTACTGTTTTTATAAAAAATATTACTATTTCATATTCATATTCATTTTCTAAAAAATTATTACATGCAACAAAAAATAAAAATAAATTACTTATGGCGCACCTCTGGCTGGTGCGCCATTGCTATTTATAAAAAAAGATTACTAATGGCGCACCTCTGCCTGGTGCGCCATTGCTATTTATAAAAAATGATTACTAATGGCGCACCTCTGCCTGGTGCGCCATTGCTATATAAAAAAATTACTAATGGCGCACCGACCGCGGGTGCGCCATTAGTACGCTTCCCCCCCCCCCCTAGCTAATTCCTCCCTCTCCCTCTCGAAAGATCCCCTTCGTCCCTCTCCCTCGCCAGATCCACCCGCGCGCTGCCCCGACGCCGCCGCCCAGACCCTCGCCGGACTCCACCCCCGCCGCCCCCGCGCCCCCCACCACAGCAGCTCCCCCGCGCCCGCGCGCCCCGAGCCGGAGGAGGAGGACTAGGAGGAGGAGGAGACGGCGATCGCCTCTACCTCAGCTCAGCCAGGCCACGCGACGCCGAGCCGAGCGCCGCCTCCCTCGCCGTCCCCCCTCCGCCCGCGCCCGCGCACTCGATGTCCTCCCGCCCAAGCCCTACGCCCGCGCCCGCACCCCCGACGTCTTCCTCCATTCCTCCATCCCCTCCCCTAGGTGATTCCTCCCTTCTCCTCCACCCCCTCCCCTGCAAACCCTAGGGCCACCTAGAGCTAGTAGCTAGATTGACAGTGATGGTTAGGAAGGATGGATCATGACTTGATCGAGGGCAAACATTTTTTGGGGATTTGGTTTCCTTGGCCTTTCTTTACCTTGTTGTCAAGATCGGCACGGCACTCATGAACGCGGTCATCATTGGGTAGCTACTCTCTGTAGCTTCGTGTATTGTAGCTGGATTAGCCGTGCTCGCCTTGTCTTTAGCTGAAACCGGGGTAGAGTTGTTGCTGCCTATGGACACTTTGGTGCCCTGATGCTTTGCAGAAGTGAGTGAAATGGGTTCGTGATGGGGATTGTCTGAGTGGATATAGCATGATACTGTCGCCATTTGTCGTATCAGAATCTTCAGATCATCTACTAGTACTTTAATACAGAGTACTAATTATCATTAGCATGCCTATCATGGGTATCCGTAGCCCTGTTTACAGTGTTGGGGAACGTTGCAGAAAACAAAAAATTTCCTACTCGTTACACCAAGATCCATCTAGGAGTTCATCTAGCAACGAGTCATCGGATGCATCTACATACCTTTGTAGATCACGCGTGGAAGCGTTCAAAGAACGGGATGAGGAAGGCGTACTCGACGTGATCCAAATCACCGATGACCAAGCGCCGAACGAACGGCACCTCCGCGTTCAACACACGTACGGGACGGGAGACGTCTCCTCCTTCTTGATCCAGCAAGGGGGAAGGAGAGGTTGATGAAGATCCAGCAGCACGACGGCGTGGTGGTGGATGCAGGGCGTCACAGTAGCAGGGCTTCGCCTATACTACGAGAGAGAGACGTAACGGGGAGAGAGGGAGGCGCCAGGGGCTGGTGTGACAAGTCCCTCCTCTCCCCCACTATATATAGGGGTGCTAAGGGGGGGCGCCGGCCCTAGTAGATGGAATCTACTAGGGGGGGCGGCGGCCAAGGGTGGGTGGCTTGCCCCCCAAGCAAGGGGGGCGCCCCCTTTAGGGTTCCCCCCCAACCCTAGGCGCATGGGCCCTTGGGGGGGTGGCGCCCCAGCCCACTTTGGGCTGGGTCCCTTCCCACTTCAGCCCATGGGGCCCCCCGGGATAGGTGGACCCACCCGGTGGACCCCCGGTACCCTTCCGGTGGTCCCGGTACAATACCGGTGACCCCGAAACTTGTCCCGATGGCCGAAACAGCACTTCCTATATATAATTCTTTACCTCCGGACCATTCCGGAACTCCTTGTGACGTTCGGGATCTCATCCGGGACTCCGAACAACATTCGGGTTACTACATATACATATCTTCACAACCCTAGCGTCACCGAACCTTAAGTGTGTAGACCCTACGGGTTCGGGAGACAAGCAGACATGACCGAGACGACTCTCTGATCAATAACCAACAGCGGGATCTGGATACCCATGTTGGCTCCCACATGCTCCACGATGATCTCATCGGATGAACCACGATGTCGAGGATTCAATCAACCCCGTATGCAATTCCCTTTGTCAATCGATATGTTACTTGCTCGAGATTCGATCGTCGGTATCCCAATACCTCGTTCAATCTCGTTATCGGCAAGTCACTTTACTCGTACCGTAATGCATGATCCCGTGACCATACACTTGGTCACTTTGAGCTCATTATGATGATGCATTACCGAGTGGGCCCAGTGATATCTCTCCGTCATACGGAGTGACAAATCCCAGTCTTGATCCATGTCAACCCAACAGGCACTTTCGGAGATACCCGTAGTCTACCTTTATAGTCACCCAGTTACGTTGTGACGTTTGGTATACCCAAAGCACTCCTACGGTATCCGGGAGTTACACGAACTCATGGTCTAAGGAAAAGATACTTGACATTGGAAAAACTCTAGCAAACGAACTATACGATCTTGTGCTATGTTTAGGATTGGGTCTTGTCCATCACATCATTCTCCTAATGATGTGATCTCGTTATCAATGACATCCAATGTCCATAGTCAGGAAACCATGACTATCTATTGATCAACGGGCTAGTCAACTAGAGGCTTACTAGGGACATGTTGGTGTCTGTTATTCACACATGTATTACGATTTCCGGATAACACAATTATAGCATGAATAAAGACAATTATCATGAATAAGGAAATATAATAATAATGCTTTTATTATTGCATCTAGGGCATATTTCCAACATACAGAACATCCCCAGATTTCCAGGGTACAACAGATTACTATAGTGAAGTTTTCAAATGAAAAACTTTGCGGTAAAACCATGACATTTAGTGACGGCAGCAGATTTTGAGTTACTGTACCATAACATAATTTTGACTGTTCAATACATGATTAACCCTAGATGTTACTGAATTTTTCTCAACATGTTAAAATTGTCATGCTACTGAATGTTATAGAAATGCCAGGGAACACAGAAATACTAGGGCACACAGCAATGTTCATGCATAGTGCATGAGGTCAGACTGTACTCATCTATTAAGTGGAGTGTAGGTAGTGTTTTAGCCAAACCTCCCCCCTCTGAACTTATCTATTAATTTAGTCATATATATGAAGAACCAAATCTCTTTGGATGTGTGTGTGTGTTTGCTGGTTTGCCTTTTTTTTGCTTAGTTAATGTGTCTTTCAGTACATTTGGAGTATGGTTCTGGCTCACACTGTATTTGTAATTCTACTATAAATTTGCACTATAAATCTATTGAAATTATACTGTTAATACACTGCAATTACATGTCTATTGTATTTACCTCCTCTTCTATACCTTGTACTAGAAGTCAGCAAAAGAATATCAGTTCTACTTTGCCCCCTAGTAGATCTGGTAGAGTAAGAAACCCCCCTTATAATGATGCTTTTCTCTAGAAAAATTGATCCTGGATTTTTTTATGGTATTCTTTGTGGTACAGTTTGGAGCTACTGTCAAAAACTTGAGCTACTGTCAAAAAATTGTTCTTATATGGGTGAAACTTCACTTGTTTTTAGGCTAGTGCGGGGTGTTGCTTCTTCTGTATGGGCCAACTATGTGACAAATAAATTGTTCCTTCTTCTGAATTTGACAAGTAATGACTTGCAAAGATGATGATCATATTGCTAGTTTGCTGGGTTTTGTCTCCGACCATTGTGTCATGATGAATTTGCAGGTACCCCGAGAGGCCCTTGAGTTTGCCGGAATGTCGATTAACTTCCGTTCCGGCAAATTCGGGTACTCCATATGTCCTATTTTCAGCAAAGGTCATGCTGAAATTTTCCATGAATTTTAGCATGACTTTGCTAAAAAAAATAGGACATATGGGGTACTTGCGACTAATGCATGGGCCGGGGTGATTAGGCCCAACTTAGAATTCTCCTTAGCATCGATAAACCCTAGATGATAAACCCAACATAGGTCGAAATAGAGCCAAGTGATTAGTGCCAAGTGATTAGGCCCAACCTAGGGTGCCTCGGCATCGATAAACCCTAAATGATGAAAACTTACCTTGGCTTCTATAGGGTGCCTCGGTGTCGATGAGAACCTAAATGATGTACGCTTAGGCTTTTAGGGTGCCTCGGCGTCGACAAACCCTAAATGATAAAAGCTTAGCTTTTAGGATGCCTCGGTGTCAACAAACCCTAAATGATGAGACCATGATCTTGTTCCTTGACAATAACCAACTTTTTGACCAAACTTTTTTCCTATTTAGAGCGAAACATGGCCCACAACGATGAGGCCGGCGGTTCGGGCGGCAAGCAATTCTGGGAGCTGTCCCAGGAGTTGGAGGAAGAACCTCACCGCTATGAGGACGTCGCGGAAGACACCGATCCTGACTACACAACCCCTAGTGGCGTCGGGGATGACACCACTGATGATGGCGCCGTGGATGCCACCACTGATGATGGCGGCGCACGCACAGATGGCAGCCAACCGAAGAGGCAACGGAAGGACCGGCGCCCGAACGTGCTCGGCACCGTCAGGGAGGAATTTACTGAAGTGAACTCCGACGGGCATCCGACGGCGCCCAAACACGTAGTCAAGGGGTACTCGGTTTAGCTCGGGTGCATTCTCCGGAGCACCGCCTCGATCAACACCGAGAACATAAGGCATAAGGACCGAGGGAATTTGCGCAGCCTCCTCTTCACGAAGCTACACGAACGTTTCAAGTTCCCCGCTGAGTTCGCAAACACACGCCTCTCGGGGAATAAAGTGAACGGTGCCTCCCTCACGACGATGAGCACGGCCCTGTCTACTTGGAAAAGCACGGTGAAGGCAATGATTGACAAAGGTGATAGTTATGAGAAGATCAAGGCGAAATATCCTTTGATTAGCGAAGATGACTACAAGGAGTTCAAGATCAAGTGCAAGAGCCCCGCAACCTCCGAATCAAGTCAGTGGGGGAAAGAAATGCGGCAGTTGAACATAGGGGTCCACCAACTCGGTCCCGGCGGTTACAGAGTGGTGGAGCCTATATGGGACACGGAGGACGCGGAGCGTGTCGAGCAAGGCCTACCGCCCCGCTTCGAGAAATACCATGACAAGCAGACCAGGAACTTTCTCAGGGCCCGGTACAAGGAGGACCCGGTAACAAAGGAGCTTACCATGGATCCGAAGACCAAGGCGCTTGAGCTTGTTCTGGTAAGGAATACACCCCCGCGTAATTAGCTCCATATGGTTGCATTCTAATTAATCCCCAATATTTCTAAATGGTTCACGTTCCTTCCGCAGGACAAAGAAAGCAGTAGCGCGGGGTCATCTCAGAGCTCCCCTTTCGACACCCCTTTGAATAGGGCGTTGAACATAATGAAAAACAAGGATAAGCTCAGTAAGCCAACGTTAGCTAGTCGTGTGGCCGGAAAAGGCTTGTCCACAAAATGGTCGTCATACTATACCGCTGGTGGGCGAAAGGAGAAAAAGACCAGCTCGGAAAGCCAGTCGCGCGAGGTTGAAGCACTCAAGGCGCAAGTGGCGCGGATTCCAGAGATGGTCCAAGAGCAAGTGCAACAAAAATTGGGATCGACGCTCACCAGCATTATGCCTACCTTGATTCATGGGATAACGACGTGGATTGCAGGTGGCCAACAGGGGCCGCCCCCGATTCCCAGCTTCACAGCCAGCAACTCGCACAACGCGCAGGCGGCGGTGGTATTGGTGTCTACGGCGGCGGCGCCATTGGTGTCTCCGGCGGTGGCGGTATTGGTGTCTCCGACACCGGCATTGGAGCTTAATGCACCCAAGTGTACGCCGGCTGGCACCTCGCCAGCAAGTGGCCCCTCTGTTAGTTGCACGCCCGCCGTTGGCGGTGCCTCGACATTAGCCGAGCTCGACGGCATCACGGTAACTAAGCCTCTCGGCCGAGGACTTCATCTCCTTGCCTTTGACTGGGCATCCCTGACGCCCTACATGTTTTTGCAGGGCGCCGCAGACGTTCCTTGCACTCTCCTGCACTTCGTGGGCGGCGAGTTGGTCGATGTTGCCAAGGGCAGAATCGTTCAACCGGGCAACCCCGTGTTCCACGGTAATCCGATGCCACCCACAATGTATAGGGTTGAAGTGGTTCGGGTGCTGCCAGGCTGCGACGAGCTGTTACCTCCGATTCGACCCGCTGGGGCCGACGAAGAAGATGAGATGACCCTCAGCGCCTGCGTAAGTTGGCCCCTGCTTTGGCCGAAGAGCCAGATTCGTTTGGAGCGGGGGACACCACCCCACAGACAAGACCGCCAGTCGTGTCAGCGCCAAGCCATGGCAAGAATGCCACAACGCTACCGGACATGCCGGACATCCCTATGGCACAGGATCCGGACATGCATATGGCACAAGATCCGGACGACGACGACAACAACGACGGTACATTTACCAATGTCGATAAGTACTTTTCCGAACATGGGTACGGTGACGAGTTCTGTGGGCCTCCTTCTCAAGAACCCAACCAAGACGACCGCGATCTAGCTGGTACGGCGGAGAAACCCGGTTGCAACAGGCGTCGTCTGGCATTCAGTTCTCAGGAGACGCCTCCAACTGCCGCCTTCACCGAGCCTCAGATAGCTGAGGTGCCAAATATTATCAGCCCCAACACGCTCAAGAAGGCGGTCTGTGAGCAGAACTCGGTCCCATTACAGCAGATCAAGAAGAAGGGACGGAAATGGCAGACTAAAAAGGGCGCCGGTGCGAGCCAGCCGGCACCGAGTACGATCCGTGCTCAGGACGGGCCACCTTCACCTAAGGATATCTCGAGGAGGGTGCATGTGGTGGGTAGGGCGATGCTACCGACAAATATGCTCAATGCTGCAACCGGTGCTATGCGGAGTCTGCACGACAGTGTTCTTTCTTTGGAGAAGCGGCGTCTAAGAGAGAATGATGTGGCATACCCGGTTTTCGTGGCCAAGGTGCCAGAGGGCAAGGGCTTTGTGGATGGCGACATCGGGGGTACGATCGTCCTGCGGTTTGATGACATCTTTGCTATGTTTAACCTTCATCCGCTGCACTACACCTTCGTTCGGCTGTTTTCGCTGAGTATGGAGATGCGGATCATTAGAGACAAGACCCCGGACATCGTGATTGTCGACCCCTTCTACATGCGTGCCAAGCTCTTGAGCAGCGCTGGGGACCGCCAAGTCGCGAGTTCACACCTCGAAGACGTCATTCTGGCAAACCCAGATAAGGATAACTTCCTTGTGGCTTACTTTCCCGAGTAAGTCATCCCTTAACCGCCCCGTAACATATGATTTCTTAGATTTCGATCGTTCTTTTTTTTCTAACATTCCGTGTTCTGTGCAGTGACACACATTGCACACTCATCCTCTTAAGCCCGAAATATTCCATGGCCACGTATTTCGACCCGAACCGTAACTCCAAGATAGACTACACAAATATCAAGAAAGTTCTTGATGATGTTCTCCCCGGCTACGCCAAATCTGGAGGCACCTTCACCAGGGCAGTTCGTAAGTACGGCAAGCACGTGTTCGCCCACAATACGACATTCTGCTGCGTCAAGCAGCCGCCTGGCGGTCAGAAGGATGCCTACTACGCCCTCCATCACATGCGGGCGATCGTAAGGGACCATCATCACCTTCTGCTACCAAATAATCTCAAAGATTGGGCCACGAGCTTGTCGGAAATCCAGGACGCGGACATCAGACAAGAATTCTTTCGTATCTAGTCGGAGTTTGCGGACATCATCCATCAAGATGTCCTTCATACCTCGAGGCAGTTCTACCTCAGATATCAACCGTCCAACAAGGAGATAGACGGAACGCTACAAATGTAGGCTGACAACGCCCGCGATTTCATGACCATCATGACAGACGGCGGCTTCATCCACGCTCCGGTCCCATGAGTCGAGTCGACAGTAGTGATGCTATGTGTAGTTCTGAAACATTGATTGGCTCATGTTGTAATTAAACTTTAATGAACTTGTATGTCTCTTTGGTTTGGACAGTCGTTCAACTTAGATGTAATCGATGCTATTTATTAGTAGGACCATGAATCGTGCTATTAATGTCATGTCTTGATTTTCTCTTCCGATCCTTTTGTTGCATACTTATATATTGCTTATGTATGTATTGTCTGTTGTTTGGCTTCTGCATAGAGATGCCGTCCTATGTCGTGTACAAGGGTAAGGTTCCCGGAGTCTACGACGACTGGGAGGAGTGTCGGAGACAGGTTCACTGTTTCAGCGGTAACAGTTACAAAGGGTACACCACTAGGGCGGAGGCGGAATCTAGATACGCCCGCTATCTAGTGGGAGAGAGGAGGGAGCGTTGGAGGAACCGGATGAAGACCAGTTTCATCGCGATGATGCTCATCGTGATGACCGCAGCTCTCTTCTATGTGATGGTAGTTTAGATGATCGATATCGACTTGTAATGTGAAGACAAACTCGATACTCGCGGTCTCGAAACTTGTAATGTTTTATCTTTGTTCGGTCTTTTGAATTCGGAGACTAATATGATGAATTGTATTCGGAGACTAATCTTCTATTGTATTCGATGAATCTGCTGTTGCTGTGTGCTACTGTCTATATTCTGTCAAATAATATATTTTGTAACCTGTGCAAAAATCAGAAAAGTAAAAAAAACCTAATATTCATACTAATGGCGCATCACTACAGAGTGCGCCATTAATATGCCAAAGTATACTAATGGCGCATCACCAAACAGTGCACCATTAGTATGCCAAGCATACTACCATTAGTATGCCAAGCATACTAATGGCGCATCCATCCGCAGTGCGCCATTAGTGTGCCAAAGCACATGGTTAAATATGGCCCCTGGGAGGCATACTAATGGCGCATGGTGTTATATACTAATGGCGCACTGGGTGGTGCGCCATTAGTATACCAGATACTAATGGCGCATCAGTCGTGCGCCATTAGTAATAAATACTAGTGGCGTGATACTAATGGCGCACTAGTGATGCGCCATTAGTAGGCAAAACTGGTGCGCCATTAGTAGGCCTTTTCCTAGTAGTGATAGTTATATGATCCAATTATGTTATAATTGTTGAGAGAACTTGCACTAGTGAAAGTATGAACCCTATGCCTTATTTCCTAGCATTGCAATACCGTTTACACTCACTTTTATCACTTGCTACATTGCTGTTTTTATATTTTCAGATTACAAAAACCTATATATACCATCCATATTGCGCTTGTATCACCATCTCTTCGCCGAACTAGTACACATATACAATTTACCATTGTATTGGGTGTGTTGGGGACACAAGAGACTCTTTGTTATTTGGTTGCAGGGTTGCTTGAGAGAGACCATCGTCATCCTATGCCTCCCACGGATCGATAAACCTTAGGTCATCCACTTGAGGGAAATTTTCTACTGTCCTACAAACCTCTGCACTTTGGAGGCCCAACAACGTCTACAAGAAGATGGTTGCGTAGTAGACATCAAGCTCTTTTCTGGCGCCGTTGCTGGGGAGGTGAGTGCTTGAAGGTATATCTTTAGATCTTGCAATCAAATATTTTAGTTTCTTGTTTTATCACTAGTTTAGTTTATAAAAGAATGTTGGAAATATGCCCTAGAGGCAATAATAAATTAGTTATTATTATATTTCCTTGTTCATGATAATCGTTTATTATCCATGCTAGAATTGTATTGATAGGAAACTCAGATACATGTGTGGATACATAGACAACACCATGTCCCTAGTAAGCCTCTAGTTGACTAGCTCGTTGATCAATAGATGGTTACGGTTTCCTGACCATGGACATTGGATGTCGTTGATAACGAGATCACATCATTAGGAGAATGATGTGATGTACAAGACCCAATCCTAAGCTTAGCTCAAAGATCGTGTAGTTCGTATGCTAAAGCTTTTCTAATGTCAAGTATCATTTCCTTAGACCATGAGATTGTGCAACTCCCGGATGTCGTAGGAGTGCTTTGGGTGTGCCAAACGTCACAACGTAACTGGGTGGCTATAAAGGTACACTACAGGTATCTCCAAAAGTGTCTGTTGGGTTGGCACGAATCGAGACTGGGATTTGTCACTCCGTGTAAACGGAGAGGTATCTCTGGGCCCACTTGGTAGGACATCATCATAATGTGCACAATGTGATCAAGGAGTTGATCACAGGATGATGTGTTACGGAACGAGTAAAGAGACTTGCCGGTAACGAGATTGAACAAGGTATTGGGATACCGACGATCGAATCTCGGGCAAGTATCGTACCGATAGACAAAGGGAATTGTATACGGGATTGATTAAGTCCTTGACATCGTGGTTCATCCGATGAGATCATCGTGGAACATGTGGGAGCCAACATGGGTATCCAGATCCCGCTGTTGGTTATTGACCGGAGAGTCATCTCGGTCATGTCTGCATGTCTCCCGAACCCGTAGGGTCTACACACTTAAGGTTCAGTGACGCTAGGGTTATAGAGATATTAGTATGCGGTAACCCGAAAGTTGTTCGGAGTCCCGGATGAGATCCCGGACGTCACGAGGAGTTCCGGAATGGTCCGGAGGTAAAGAATTATATATAGGAAGTGCTATTTCGGCCATCGGGACAAGTTTCGGGGTCACCGGTATTGTACCGGGACCACCGGAAGGGTCCCGGGGGTCCACCGGGTGGGGCCACCTGCCCCGGAGGGCCACATGGGCTGTAGGGGGTGCGCCTTGGCCTACATGGGCCAAGGGCACCAGCCCCTAGAGGCCCATGCGCCAAAGGGACAAGAGGAGGGGAGAGTCCTTAAAGGGGAAGGCACCTCCGAGGTGCCTTGGGGAGGATGGACTCCTCCCCCCCTTGGCCGCACCCTTCCTTGGAGGAAGGGGCAAGGCTGCGCCCTCCCCCTCTCCCTTGGCCCTATATATAGTGGGGGAAAGGGAGGGCAACCATACCTAAGCCCTGGCGCCTCCCTCTCCCTCCCATGACACATCTCCCTCCTCCCGCAGCGCTTGGCGAAGCCCTGTTGGAATCCCGCTACTTCCACCACCATGCCGTCGTGCTGCTGGATCTCCATCAACCTCTCCTCCCCCCTTGCTGGATCAAGAAGGAGGAGACGTCGCTGCTCCGTACGTGTGTTGAACGCGGAGGTGCCGTCCGTTCGGCGCTAGGATCATCGGTGATTTGGATCACGACGAGTACGACTCCATCAACCCCGTTCTCTTGAACGCTTTCGCGCGCGATCTACAAGGGTATGTAGATCCACTCCTCCCTCGTTGCTAGATGACTCCATAGATTGATCTTGGTGATACGTAGAAAATTTTGAATTATTGCTACGTTCCCCAACAAAGAAAACTACAAAAAATGGAATTGATGGTGCCTCATATGCTTCATATTTTTAATGTCTTTCGTGAAAATAAGGATTTCGATAATTGTGCCAAAGTGTTAGAAGAAGAATGCATTAAAATGTTTGGCACTAAATATTTAAATGATGAGCATGATTGCAATGTTGTTAGTATGAATTCCTTGCATATCCATGATGCTAATGATATGCAAAGCCACAAGCTTGGGGATGCTATGTTTGATGAAGATGATATTTTCCCCCCAAGTTTTGATGAGCAAATTTACTATGATGATAGCATGCCTCCTATTTGTGATGATTATTATGATGACAAGTATGCTATAAATAATAATGATATCCATGAAAATTGTCATCATGATTTTAACTTTCAATTGGATTATGCCTCACATGATAGTTATTTTGTTGAGCTTGCTCCCCACTACTATTCATGAGAAGAAATTTGCTTATGTGGAGAGTAATAAAAATTCTATGCTTGTAGATCATGAAAAGAATGCTTTATGTGATGGTTATATTGTTGAATTCATCCATGATGCTACTGAAAATTATTATGAGGGAGGAATATATGCTTGTAGGAATTGCAATAATATCAAGTTTCCTCTCTATGTGCTTAAAATCTTGAAGTTATGCTTGTTTTGCTTTCCTATGCTAGTTGATTCTTGTTCCCATAAGTTGTTTGCTCACAAAATCCCTATGCATATGAAGCGGGTTAGGCTTAAATGCGTTAGTCATATTCTTCACGATGCTCTCTTTATGTTTCGATTCTTATCTTTTATGTGAGCATCATTGAAATCGTCATTCCTAGCTAGAAAGGCATTAAAGAAAAGCGCTTGTTAGGAGACAACCCAGTATTTACCCCTACTGTTTTTGTGTGTCCACATGATTAATCTACTGTAGTAATCATGTTTTATAGCTTTTGTTTGAATAAAGTGCCAAGTAAAGCCTTTAGGATCTTCTTGGATGATTGTTGTTTGATCTTGCTGATAAAAACAGAAAGTATATGCTCACAAAAATAATTATCATTTTTTATCAGAGAGCGATAAAATACCGGTTCCAACTGCAGTAGATTAATATACTTTTTATCCTGGTCTTCCTAATTTTTCAGAATTTTTGGAGTGACGGAAGTATTCGAAACATCCAGATTGCTATAGGCTGTTCTGTTTTTGACAGATTCTGTTTTCTATGTGTTCTTTGCTTATTTTGATGAATCTATGAGTAGTATCGGAGGGTATGAACCATAGAGAAGTTGGAATACAGTAGATATTACACCAATATGAATTTATAATGAGTTCACAACAGTACCTAAGTGGTGATTTATTTTCTTATACTAACGGAGCTTACGAGTTTTCTGTTAAGTTTTGTGTTGTGAAGTTTTCAAGTTTTGGGTAAAGATTCGATGGACTATGGAATAAGGAGTGGCAAGAGCCTAAACTTGGGGATGCCCCAGATGGCATCCCCTCTTTCGTCTTCGTTCATCGGTAATTTTACTTGGAGCTATATTTTTATTCACCACATGATATGTGTTTTGCTTGGAGTGTCATTTTATTTTATTTTATTTTATTTTGCTTGCTGTTTGAATAATATCCCAAGATCTGAAATTCTTAAATTTTAGAGAGTCTTCACATAGCTACATAATTATTTAACTACTCATTGATCTTCACTTATATCTTTCGGAGTAGTTTGTCGTTTGCTCTAATGCTTCACTTATATCTTTTAGAGCACGGTGGTGGTATTATTTTATAGAAATAGATGATCTCTCATGCTTCACTTATATCATTTTGAGAGTCTCTAAATAGCATGGTAATTTGCTTAGGTTATGAATTTATTTCTAATATGATGGGCATCCAAGAGGGATATAATAAAAAAACTTTCATATAAAGTGTGTTGAATACTATGAGAAGTTTGATACTTGATGATTGTTTTCAGATATGAAGATGGTGATATTAGAGTCATGCTAGTTGAGTATTTGTGAATTTGAGAAATACTTGTGTTGGGGTTTGCAAGTCCTGTAGCATGCACGTATGGTAACCGTTGTGTAACAAATTTGAAGCATGAGGTGTTCTTTGATTGCCTTCCTTATGAGTGGCGGTCGGGGACGAGCGATGGTCTTTTCCTACCAATCTATCCCCCTAAGAGCATGCGCGTAGTGCTTGGTTTTTGATGACTTGTAGATTTTTGCAATAAGTATGTGAGTTCTTTATGACTAATGTTGAGTCCATGGATTATACGCACTCTCACCCTTCCATCATTGCTAGCCTCCTTAGTACCGTGCATTGCCCTTTCTCACCTCGAGAGTTGGTGCAAACTTCGCCGGTGCATCCAAACCCCGTGATATGATACGCTCTATCACACATAAGACTCCTTATATCTTCCTCAAAACAGCCACCATATCTACCTATTATGGCATTTCCATAGCCATTCCGAGATATATTGCCATGCAACTTTTCACCGTTCCATTTATTATGACACGCTTCACCATTGTCATGTTGCCTTGCATGATCATGTAGTTGACATCGTATTTGTGGCAAAGCCACCGCTCATAATTTTTATACATGTCACTCTTGAATCATTGCACATCCCGGTACACCATCGGAGGCATTCATATAGAGTCATATTTTGTTCTAGTATCGAGTTGTAATTTTTGAGTTGTAAATAAATAGAAATGTGATGATCATCATTATTAGAGCATTGTCCCGTGTGAGAAAAAAAGAAAGGCCAAAAAAGAGAAGGCCCAAAAAAACAAAAAAATGAGAAAAAAGAGAGAAGGGACAATGCTACTATCCTTTTACCACACTTGTTCTTCAAAGTAGCACCATGATCTTCATGATAGAGAGTCTCCTATGTTGTCACTTTCATATACTAATGGGAATTTTCATTATAGAACTTGGCTTGTATATTCCAACAATGGGCTTCCTCAAAATGCCCTAGGTCTTCATGAGCAAGCAAGTTGGATGCACACCCACTTAGTTTTCTTTTGTTGAGCTTTCATACATTTATAGCTCTAGTGCATCCGTTGCATGGCAATCCCTACTCCTCGCATTGACATCAATTGATGGGCATCTCCATAGCCCGTTGATTAGCCGCGTTGATGTGAGACTTTCTCCTTTTTTGTCTTCTCCACACAAACCTCCATCATCATATTCTATTCCACCTATAGTGCTATGTCCATGGCTCGCGCTCATGTATTGCGTGAAAGTTGAAAAAGTTCGAGAATACTAAAGTATGAAACAATTGCTTGGCTTGTCATTGGGGTTGTGCATGATGGGAGCATTTTGTGTGATGAAAATGAAGCATGGACAAACTATATGATTTTGTAGGGATGAGCTTTCTTTGGCTATGTTATTTTGAGAAAACATAATTACTTCGTTAGTATGCTTGAAGTATTATTATTTTGATGTCAATATTAAAATTTTGTCTTGAATCTTTCGGATCTGAACATTCATGCCACAATAAAGAAGATTACATTGATAAATATGTTAGGTAGCATTCCACATCAAAAATTCTGTTTTTATCATTTACCTACTCGAGGACGAGCAGGAATTAAGCTTGGGGATGCTTGATACGTCTCCAACGTATCTATAATTTTTGATTGTTCCATGCTATTATATTATCCATCTAGGATGTTTTATATGCATTTATATGCTATTTTATATGAATTTTGGGACTAACCTATTAACCTAGAGCCCAGTACCAGTTTCTGTTTTTTCCTTGTTTTTGAGTTTTACAGAAAAGGAATACCAAACGGAGTCCAATTGACGTGCCAATTTTTGATGATTTTTTATGGACCAAAATAAGGCCCCGGAGTGAAAGAGTTGGGCCAGAAGAGTCCCGGCCGTCCATGAGGGTGACCCCCTGGGCGCGCCCCCCTATCTCGTGGACGACTCGGAGACCCCCCTGATGTGAGACGTACGCCAAAAATTCCTATAAATACCCAAACCTCCAGAAAATAACCTAGATCGGGAGTTCCGCCGCTCTGTAGCCACCAAAAACCAAACGGGGCTCTATTCCGGCACCCTGCCGGAGGGGGGATCCCTCACCGGTGGCTATCTTCATCATCCCGGCGCTCTCCATGACGAGGAGGGAGTAGTTCACCCTCGGGGCTGAGGGTATGTACCAGTAGCTATATGTTTGATCTCTCTCTCTCTCTCGTGTTCTTGATTTGGCACGATCTTGATGTATCGCGGGCTTTGCTATTATAGTTGGATCTTATGATGTTTGTCCCCCTCTACTCTCTTGTAATGGATTGAGTTTTCCCTTTGAAGTTATCTTATCGGATTGAGTCTTTAATGATTTGAGAACATTTGATGTATGTCTTGCATGTGCTTATCTATGGTGACAATGGGATATTCACGTGATCTACTTGATGTATGTTTTGGTGATCAACTTGCGGGTTCTGTGACCTTGTGCACTTATGCATAGGGGTTGGCACACATTTTCGTCTTGACTCTCCGGTAGAAACTTTGGGGTGCTCTTTGAAGTTCTTTGTGTTGGTTGAATAGATGAATCTGAGATTGTGTGATGCATATCGTATAATCATACCCACGGATACTTGAGGTGACATTGGAGTATCTAGGTGACATTAGGGTTTTGGTTGATTTGTGTCTTAAGGTGTTATTCTAGTACGAACTCTAGGATAGATCGAACAGAAAGAATAGCTTCGTGTTATTTTACTACGAACTCTTGAATAGATCGATCAGAAAGGATAACTTTGAGGTGGTTTCGTACCCTACAATAATCTCTTCATTTGTTCTCCTCTATTACTGACTTTGGAGTGACTCTTTGTTGCATGTTGAGGGATAATTATATGATCCAATTATGTTATTATTGTTGAGAGAACTTGCAGTAGTGAAAGTATGAACCCTAGGCCTTGTTTCCTAGCATTGCAATACCGTTTATGCTCACTTTTATCACTTGCTACCTTGCTGTTTTTATATTTTCAGATTACAAAAACCTATATCTACCATCCATATTGCACTTGTATCACCATCTCTTCGCCTAACTAGTGCACCTATACAATTTACCATTGTATTGGGTGTGTTGGGGACACAAGAGACTCTTTGTTATTTGGTTGCAGGGTTGCTTGAGAGAGACCATCGTCATCCTACGCCTCCCACGGATTGATAAACCTTAGGTCATCCACTTGAGGGAAATTTGCTACTGTCCTACAAACCTCTGCACTTGGAGGACCAACAACGTCTACAAGAAGAAGGTTGCATAGTAGACATCAACGATCAACAGGTGGTTCTATCTCAACATCATTATCTGGTTCTTTATCATTGGTTGGTTGAGAGTCTTCATGAACCTCATCATTATCTTTTTCATTAACATTAGGTGTGTGTTCATTACCAGATTGAGTTTTAGCATCAGAGATAGAAGTTTCATTTGTATTATCAGGAGGTTTTTCTATTTCAGGTTCACTAGAAGTGTGCAAAGTCCTATAATTTTTCTTTTTCTTTTTCTTTTTCTTTCTAGAAGGACTAGGTGCACTAGTGTTGTTTCTCTATGAATCTTGTTCAATTCTTTTTGGGTGTCCCTTAGGATAAAGTGGTTCATGAGTCATTTTACCTCCTCTAGCTGCAACTCTAACAGCAAAGTCATGCATATTATGGTTCATTTCATCAAGAAATTCTCTTTGATATTTAGCAACTTGTTCTAACTGAGTTTAAACCATAGAAGCATGTTTTCCAACACCTCTAACATCATTTGAGATTCTAAACAACAAGTCACTCAAGCGAGCAATCATATCAGAATTATATTTCAACTGTTTCATAACATTTGCATTGAAGTGATCTTGTTTTCTAATATAGTTTTCAAACTCATAAAGGCATTGGCTAGGATGCATATTGTGAGGATTATCATTATCATTAAACTTCATAAGAGAATTTACCTCTACCAACTTAGGCATTGGTGGTGTATTAAGCCCATGTATTTCTTTAATAGGAGGTAAATTTTTAACATCCTCACCTTACCTTTTTCCTTCATAGATTTCTTTGCTTCTTGCATATCTTCAGGACTGAGATATAATATACCCCTCTTCTTCGGAGTGGGTTTAGCCGGTGGTTCAGGAATAGTCCAATCATCATAATTTTTCAATATGTTATTCAATAATTCTTCAGCTTGAGCAATAGTTCGTTCCCTGAAAACACAACCAGCACAACTATCTAGGAAGTCCCTAGAAGCATCGGTTAGTCCATTATAGAAGATATCAAGTATTTCATTTTTCTTAATAGGATGATCAGGCAAAGCATGAAGTAACTGGAAAAGCCTCCCCCAAGCTTGTGGGAGACTCTCTTCTTTAGTTTCACAAAGTTAAATATTTTCTATAAGGCAGCTTGTTTCATATGAGCAGGAAAATATTTTTCAGAGAAGTAATAAACCATATCCTGGGGACTACGCACACAACCAGGAGCAAGAGTATTGTACCAAGCTTTAGCATCACCCTTTAATGAGAAAGGAAATAATTTAAGAATAAATTAATAACGAGTTTTCTCATAATGAGTAAAAAGGGTGGCTATATCATTCAACTTAGTAAGATGTGCCACAATAGTTTCAGTTTCATAACCATGGAAAGGATCAGATTCAACCAAAGTAATTAACGTTGGGTCGACAAAGAATTCATAATCCTTATCAGCAATACAGATAGGTGAAGTAGCAAACTTATGATCACATTTCATTCTAGCATTCAAAGATTTTTCTTTGTACTTGCATAGTAATTTCTCTAGATCATCTCTATCATTGCAAGCAAGAATATCTCTAGTTGCTTCTTCACTCAGAACATAACCTTCTGGTACCTTAGGTAATTCATATCTAGGAAGGCTAGTTCTAGCAGGTGTTTCAGGAGTTTCAGTTTCAAGCTCATCATCAGATTCAACAACATCATGTTGTATAACTCTAGCAATTTGTTTATCAAGAAATTCACCAAGTGGCACACCATCATTATCAAGCAAGGTACTAGCATCATCATAAGCATCATTCATAGTAGAAGTAGCATCATCAATAATTTGCGACATATCAGAGATAGCATGTGGTGGTGTTGCAAATTTACTCATAATAGAAGGTGAATTTAAAGCATAATTGGATGACAATTCCTTACCTCCCCTCGTCTTTGAGGGATAAATCTTAGTCTTTGGATCCTTCAGATTCTTCATAGTGATAATATGATAATAATCCCAAGTGACTCAACAAATATAGCTATGCTCCTTGACAACGGCGCCAGAAAAAGGTCTTGATAACCCACAAGTATAGGGGATCGCAACAGTTTTCGAGGGTAAAGTATTTAACCCAAATTTATAGATTCGACACAAGGGGCGCCAAAGAATATTTGAAGGTATTAGCAGCTGAGTTGTCAATTCAACCACATTTGGAGATTAATTATCTGCAGCAAAGTGATCAGTAGCAAAGTAGTTTGATAGTTTTGATAATAGTAGCAGCAACAATAGTAACAGTAATAGTGATAGCAGTAATTTTGTAGCAAGTGTAACAGTGATGATAGCAGTTGTAACTTAGCAGAAACAATATAAGATAAATTCGTAGGCATTGGATCCGTGACTTGTTGGATGATATTCATCATGAGACAGTTATAACCTAGGGCGATACGGCACTAGCTCCAGTTCATCGATATAATGTAGGCATGTATTCCATAAATAGTCATATGTGCTTTATTAAAAGAACTTCATGGCATCTTTTGTCCTACCCTCCCGTGGCAGCGGGGTCCATATTGGAAACTAAGGGATATTAAGGCCTCCTTTTAATAGAGAGCCAGAACAAAGCATTAACAGATAGTGAATACATGAACTCCTCAAACTACGGTCATCACCGGGAGTGGGCCCGGTTGTTGTCACTCCGGGTTTGCCGGATCATAACCGTAGTAGGTGACTATAACTTGCAAGATCGGATCTAAAACATGGGTATAATGATGATAACATAAACGATTCAGATCTGAAATCATGGCACCCGGGCCCAAAGTGACAAGCATTAAGCATGGCAAAGTCATAGGAACATCAATCTAAGAACATAGTGGATACTAGGGATCATGCCCTAACAAAACTAACTCGATTACATGATGAGTCTCATCCAACTCCTCATCGACCAGCGAGCCTATGAAGGAATTACTCACTCCCGGTGAGGAGCATCATGGAATTGGCGATGGAGAAGGGTTGGTGATGACGAAGAATGAAGATCCCCCTCTCCGAAGCCCCAAACGGACTCCAGATCTGCCCTCCCGAAGAAGAACAGGGCCTGACGGCGGCTCCGTCTCGTGGATCGCGATAATTCTTTTTCCCTGATTTTTTCTAGAAATATGTGAATTTATAGTACCAGGGGGTCGTCAGCGGGGCCACCAGGTGGGTACAACCCACCTGGGCGCGCCAGGAGAGGGGGGCGCGCCCTGGTGGGTTGTGCTCAACCAGGGGGCCCTATCTGGTGGTTGTTGGCTCCAAAAATCCTTATTTATTCCATAAAAATCATCAAAAAGTTTCGTTCCATTCCAAGGACTTTTATTTCTGCACAAAAATAACACCATGATAGTTCTGCTGAAAACAGCGTCAGTCTGGGGTTAGTTTCATTCAAATCATGCAAATTAGAGTCCAAAACAAGAGGAAAAGTGTGAGAAAAAGTAGATACGTTGAGACGTATCATAGGCTTGGGCATGAGGGGTGGCCACATCAAGATCAAGAAACAAAGGATGGGCATATTCCGTGTTTCGGCCATAATACTAACTTCTGCTACATCCAACAACCGACAACAAGTAAGAAGGATGGATTCTACATCATCCATCACATGCTGGAGTTCAGAAAGGATCACCAAGAACTTCACATGCCATCTACAGCTGATGCCCACATCCGCAAATGGGCCGCAACCTTAGGAGCCGAATCGGATGAAAAGCTCAAAAATGACTTTCATCGCATCCAACATGACATTGTGACTATCATCATCAAAGACGTCGTCGAAGAAAATGGGATGTTCCATGGCGGCCTGACGTCCGAACTCGCATAGGCCTACAACGTCAGGACATGACGCCTTTCACGAAGCTAGGGTGCATCTTCCCGGATATGGACGAATGAACCTATAGTGATTGACGATGATGATGTCCACTCAATTAGTACTTTCTATAGGATGAAACTTTGAATTTATGTACGACGAAAATTTGTGATGTAAACGGTCCTCCTAAACTTGTGTAGCGCTCTGGTTAGTTTGGATACGATGAACTTCGTTAATTATGTTTACTATATGTTGCTTCTATTTGCTAACTCTTTCTCTTCGCGTTGCTTACGTATATTATGTTGCATATTATCGATGAATTCGCCTGATGAAGATGCATATCTGTCAGGGATATAGATCGATAGCGAAGAAGTGCTAGGCCATGTACATAGGGAGGATTCCAGGAGTGTACGATGGGTGGCCAGAGTGTCAGGCCCAAGTCAACCGCTTCCTAGGCAGCAGCCACAAAGGGTTTCAAAGTAGAATCCACCGGAAGCTAATTACTTGAGGTTCACGCTAGCGCGAGAGAGGAATCATAACCGGCTTAAGAACTACTTCATAATCCCGCTCTTGCTCACTGTGATCGCTCTTCTCTTGTATATCATAGTTTAGATCAGTGATGAAACACGTGTATGTGGCCATGTAGTTGCATGTGTTTGAGACTTGTAATAATGTGTATCACTATTTCGAGATGATGACGAGACATTTGTATTGGATCATTATGATGATGAGGCTATGTTGTGGTACTTCGATGATGATGATGATGATGATGATAAGACATTTTTGTCTCATATAGTTTCAATGTATGTGTATGTTGCTATTGTATAAAATCTGTATAAATACCATGTAAATATGTAGAAGAAGAAAAAAATACATAAAATCTTAGCAGTGGCGCGGGGTAAGAGAATACTGCTACACAGACTTGGCAATTTCACGGCATTCATACCAGCGATGCAGATAGTTAGCAGTAGCGCTGGATGGACCCGCATTACTGCTAAGTTTGTGTAGCAGTAGCAAGGGGTTGTACCCGACGATACTGCTAAAAGTTAGCTGCAGGGCGCTAGCAGTAATGCGGACACCCGCGTTATTGCTAGACCTTTACCCTGCGCTATGAATAGGTTTTTTTAGTAGTGTTACTAGTGTATGGACACTTCATAGAAAATGATGGAGAGTTTTTTTTGCCCCAACCTTCCAGTAAACAACGGTTATTTAGAGAAAGAGGAGTTGTTGAAGTTGCTCTAAGCACAACGGGGGTCTTAAACATTTTATTTATTTTCTCGTGTACAACCGTTTTTTAATGAATTCCGGTGCACACCCACTCCATTTCACACATGGACGGCGCAATAATTTTGGGCAGAGGAGCCCTGTGCGCTGTGCGGTTCCCCAACCTTCGACGCGAAGGAAGCATCCGGCAGTTGGCATCCGGAGCATGACGCCGAGTCGCCGAGCAGACGGAGACCCACCACCGTCGCCCACGCGGTTACCGCCTTGTATATAAACCCTATCATTAGCCCCAACCGTGCCACCCAAATCCCTCTCCCAAAACAAGCGGCATAAACCACGACCTCGACCCGCTCCGTCTCCGCTCCCCCGCTTCCAGTCCACTCCCCTTCCTCCCCCTCCCCTCCGCCCCCCCAAGCGAAAGCACCGGATGGCGGCGTCCCCCACCCCCGGCGGCGGCCTCGGGGCCATCCTCGCCGCCGGCGACAGGGACTACCTCGTCCGCAACTCCGGCGAGCAGGTCGACCCCTTCCCCCTCTCTCCCCCGCACTGTGCCTGTGCGATCTCGCGATTAGTCCTTCCCCCTTGGCCCGATGCTGGTCGCGTCGCGCTCCGTGTGCGCTTGTTTAGCATCTCTCCTGTTTATTTCGTTTGATCGGTCGATTTGGAGCTCGGGCTGTAGTTATCAACAACAGCATAGCTAGCGCGAATAAGATGAGACGGGTTCTCTTTTTCAGCATGGATTCTGTCGGATTAACAGTACTAGAGTGAACGATTCGGCCTGATCGAGTTGTCAATTGATTGTTAAATAATATCTGCGATGATACCGGTGGTGTGTGACTGGCTTGTTCTAACTTGAAATAGCATCTCGCTTGTTTATTTCGTTTGATTGGTCCATTTAGAGTTCGAGCTGTATTTATCAACCGCTAGTGCAAATAAGATGAGATGGGCTCTTTTGTTTAGACGAAAGATTCTATTGAATAAATAGTACTACTAGAGTGCACGATTCGGCTTGATCGAGGTCAATTGATTATCAGATAATATCTTATATTAGTGGTATCTGATTGGCTTGAAATAGCTGCTCTATGGTCAACTTTCACGGGTGGGTTGTTGTAATTTCTGTTCCTTCGTGTCTGTCTATCTTACTTTTCTATTTCAATCTAGACTCCAAAGTTGACTCGATTTGTCTAAAGTAATATACTCACGAAACTGTAAGGTGTATTTTGATCTGTTAAGACAACTACTAGGATTTTTTACCAACAAGGCAACAACTACTAGACTAGTATGTGGTTTATGTGAAACAAAGTCGAAATCATAGGTAACTAAAATTTAATTGAAATTTAGTGATATCAGTTTTATGTCACATATATCACATATTAGCAAACAAATTGTTGGTCAAAGTCTTTCCACAACGAATCAGCATACGCTTTACATTTTGGGATGGAGGGAGTAACATGTTTTTCTTGTATGGATAGAGATTTAGTGTATATGTAATGGTATGTCTTTCGGGAATAGTTTTGTTCAATTTTCTCTTGTGTTGTGAATTTGGCAAGTTCATTAACATAACCCTGATTTGAAAAAGGAGGTCGGTTATGACATTTCATAGGAAGTACATTAAATTGATCACATAAGTGATGCAAAGTGGTCAGGTTGTAGGGGAGGAGTTAGATGGTGGATCCTCAATTTCGTTATTATTAGGCAGTGTGCATCAGATTCTTTAAATTTGTGTAAGCAAAAGCAAAGAAAGACAGTTGCATGATATGAATGAAAACATGTGTAACTAACTTTGTTCGCACGGACCAAACTGTAGTAGCTGAACCTGACGCTGTGCAACTGTTCCTTCTGTCATCTTTCAGGTGAAGATCAGCAGCATTGAGGGAGACACTGTAGCTATCTATTTCTCGGCCTCATGGTGCCCGCCATGCCAGCGGTTTACACCAAAGCTTATTGAAGCATACAAAGAACTTACCTCAAATGGCAAGAGCTTTGAGGTGATCTTTGTTTCAGGCGACCAAGATGAGGAAGCATTCAATGCCTATTTTGCAAAGATGCCGTGGTTGGCAGTTCCTTTCTCCGACTCCGAAGGCCGTAAAAGCCTTGATGAGCGGTTTGAGGTCAACGGTATTCCACACCTTGTTTTCCTTGATGCAAAAACTGGCGAAGTTCTTACTGATGAAGGAGTTGAGTTTGTGAGTGAATATGGAATAGAAGCTTATCCTTTTACAACTGAGAGGATCAATGAATTGAAGGAACAAGAAAAGGCTGCTAAGGATAACCAAACTATTCATAGTGTGCTTGCTACACCAAATCGTAACTATGTAATTTCAAACACGGGGGAGAAGGTAACTGATCAACCACAGTTCTTTTATTGTCTATATTCACGCTTTTACAGATCTAGACATTCTTATGATCTAATTTGCAATGTTACTTGTACCCAGGTACCCATTGTTGATCTTGAGGGGAAGTATGTTGGTATATGCTTTGTAGTGAACGGCTACCCTCCAGTTGAGGAATTTACCCCAGTGCTTGCCAAGATATATGCGAAACTCAAAGAAGTGGGGGAGAAGTTTGAAGTTGTAGCTGTATCCTTGGACAGTGATGAGGAATCATTCAATAACAGTTTTTCAAGCATGCCTTGGCTCGCCATTCCCCATGGCGACAAGATGTGTCAGAAGCTTGTCAGTTACTTTGAGCTTAGTGATCTTCCTACACTAGTGCTGATTGGTCCTGATGGGAAGACACTGAGCAGCAATATTGCAGACATAATCAATGAGCATGGTTTGGATGCATGGGAGGGGTTCCCCTTCAATGCAGAGAAGCTGGAAATTCTAGCTGAGAAGGCAAAGGCTAAAGCAGCCTCACAGACATTGGAGTCCCTTCTGGTTACTGGTGACGTGGACTTTGTCATCGGGAAAAATGGAGCAAAGGTATTTCTTATATATGCTTGATTCCATAGATTAAAGACTCTTTTTGTTGGCAAGAATATCAACACTATTTCTGTTTGAAGTATCTTAGAGTATTGCATCGGAGTAAATTAACCATATTGATCTGAATGTTGACTTTCATGCACAATTTTAAAGAGTAGAAATATCCAATTTTTTGTTAGTTGAATTCGTGATAAACGTTCTCACATCTGTACTTGCCTGGCCATCTTATTTATGTTACAGTTTGTATTAGGTAGACATTTAGACCCTCCATATCATCTTGACATCTTATTTATTTCAAGAGCTCTATTGGGTGGTCATTTAGACCCACCATATCATGCTCACCAAGATCTTACATTTTCTAACTAGCACTACGAAATTGAATGCATATTTGTTGCAACTAGTTGCTGCACCTCTAGTTTGTTCATCTCAATTTGTCCAAAAAAAGTTGAAAAACAATCATAAATGTTCTTTGGACCAAAAGAAACAAATCATAGATATAGCGTCCAGATTTCTGAGCCATACAAAAAGGATAGATTTGAAGGACCTGTGTAGGAACAAATTATAATGGACAAATTATTTTGCTTGGGTCCAGGAACAAAGGGAATGATAGCGAGCCATTTATCAGATAGCCTAAATGTATATGATATATTGATTCTTAAATCATTGACGTTGAGCATATAGTAGTAATTTCAGAATGAGCATCTGGTTTAGACTTCTGATGTGTTATCTAAGATTGTGATAAGTATGAGAAGACTGAAATATACTTTGTAATGTATTATGTCAGGTTCCTGTAGCAGAACTTGTTGGGAAGACTGTCCTCCTCTACTTTTCAGCTAAATGGTGTGGGCCATGCAGAGCCTTCCTGCCTACACTTGTGGATGTCTACAACAAGATCAAGGAGAAGAACAGCGATTTCGAGATAATCTTCGTCTCTAGCGACAGGGACCAGAGCTCATTCGACGACTTCTTCTCTGGCATGCCATGGCTCGCCATCCCCTTGGAAGACGAAAGGAAGGCGTACCTGAAAAAGAAGTTCAAGATCCGTGGAATCCCTTCTCTGGTCGCCATTGGCCCCGATGGGAAGACGGTCAACACGGACGCGAAGACTTCGCTGGCGGTCCATGGCGCCGACGCGTTTCCGTTCACCGACGAGAGGATCCAGGAGCTGGAGAAGAAGATCGAGGAGATGGCAAAGGGGTGGCCTGAGAAGCTGAAGCACGAGCTGCACGAGCACGAGCTCGTGCTGATCCGCCGCCCCAGGCCGTACGGCTGCGACGGGTGCGAAGAGATGGGCACCTCCTGGTCCTACAACTGCGCGGAGTGCGACTTCGATCTGCACACCAAGTGCGCGCTGGGTGAGGAGAAGAAGGGAGAGGAGGTGAATGGGCAGGAGCATGCTGCTGCCCCAGCTGGGTACGTGTGCGAGGGAGACGTCTGCAGGAAGGCCTAGGTAGCGTTTGTGTTGTGTGTGTTCCTTGCCAGCTGAGGCGTGTCTGAATCATGTGCTGTGTGGTGTGATGATAAATAAATCTTGCATCCGATGGCTTGGGAAGTATTTGTCGTGGTGACATTTATGTGCAAAATCGGTCTAAGTTTATGGTTTCAGATCTTTGCGTTTTTGGCATTTGCTCTTTTTATTTATCTTTGTGTTCTGTTTCTGTCAGTTCACCCAGCAAGTAGAGAGATGGCTGTCCCAGTTACCCATGCCCCCATTCTTTCACCCGTCCACTGTTCTCTGATGATATTCTGGAAATTCAGAAGCGGTTTGAAAATTATAGAGAAAGCTTCCAAAATTTGGGGATGAACATTTTGGAAATTAGAACTTTCAAATTCTCATCTAGGAACACCATGAAATTTCAGAGAAGAGAGGCATATATCTTTAGCCCATTTGAAACCCCTGCAGCTTCAAGCCAACAAGAAAAGGCGAACCAAATTACGACAGGGCTATTTCTTGCCCGTTGTGAGCCGGTAGTTCCATCTCGCCTCTGCAGCGGTGCTACTGAGCCGCAAGTTTTTTCTTTCCTTTGTAGTATTCCTTTCGTTTTTTCACTGTTTGCGTCGGTTTTTATCTTTTTTTGGTTTTCTTTGTTTCTTCCTTCGGGTTTTTTATTTTTATTTTTTCTTCAATTTTCTTGGTTTTCCTCATTTTCTTTTTTTAACACATGTCTACATTTTTCATGCACAATGTACACTTTAGTATACACAAAGAACATTTTTATACACTTTTAATATTTTTCAAGTAATTATTTTTTTCCAAATATATGTTTTGATTTTTATTTTTTTATACACATTGTACATTTTTTATACAAGTAAAATATTTTTATACATGTTTAAACATTTTTCAAATACATGATTAACATTTTCTCCAGTACATGTTGTGAATATTTTTTTAATACAAGTTAAACATTTTCGAAATACACGTTGAAGCATTTTTTTGAATGATAAGTGTATTTTTATAACACACATTTTTTAAACTCGTAGCACTTTTAAAATGGAATGAAACTTTTTTTCTAAATTACACGGACATTTTCTTGACACGCGCAAGAGATGGATGACAATATGATGCTCAAGGGGCATCATGTCGTCGAGGCCGTCATTTTTGCCGCTCATGCCAAACCAAAACCCCGAGGAACATCTCGCCGTCAAGGCGTCCGTTGAAGTCACTTGCGTCGACCATGTCGTGCAGGCTGCATACGTGGCCAAACAAAGAGAACAGAGAGGTTTTGGAACCACGACAAGTATTCCAAACAGATCCCCTCGTGCGGCGGGCAAGCGCCGCCGCCATGACGCCAGGCAAGCAAGCTTGAGCTGCGCCAGCTCGAGCTTGCTTGCACGGCGTCGTGGCGGTGTTGCTTGCTCACCATGCTTCCGTGCCCGCCTCGGCCTCCACCAGCCACGACCATAGGTGGATCTGCTGGCCATGGATCTGTCGTCGACGACGAAAAGGGGTAGGAGATGCGCGGTTAATTGCTCGCCGGAGCTCTTTAAACCTAGCGGCGCAGGAGTATCTTGGCGGCGGTGCTTATCCGCTTTGCTAACCCTAAAAAAACGCCGGCCTTGTATGTATAACAGTTGAGAGGCAGATTTGCGGGTTGCCTAAAAAAATTTACAGACCAGTGGGCTTTTAGCAGATCTATTCAGGTCGTAAAAAGGCAAAACCTGAAAACAGTCAGAATTTTATAGTCCGACGAGGTTTTAGCGGATATGCTAGAGCTCTAAACATACCGTCTTCGCGACCAACAGCAGAACCGCCTCATCGCATGCCATGTGGTGCCTCAAAAAATTCCAGCCATTCAATGTTTCGTGCCTCTCAGGATAAATCACGTCCGTCCTACGGCTAGCCGACTCAGCAGACACATCGTAACGTTACAGTTTTTTTTTGGGAAATGTGCTGCCTTAGAGTCCGATTCTTGAAAAAAGATAGAAGAGAATTGTCTTTTTAATTAATGGAAATTCGAGCGAAAATCGTTACAACACGCCCATATGATAGGGCATCTGACCGATCTGACTACCCACAAGACCCACAGACACTCCGCTGAGAAGAGAAATCGTCAAGGATGATAGCCATGTCATCGTCATCATCTCCCCTCGGGCAAGCAAGTCCTACTCGACCCCTTGCCCCCCGAACGAACGAAAGACGAGAATCCTGTCGACCACTGCCAAACAATCGGCCACAAGCATCAAGGACAAGGCAGCTTCGATTTTGCTGATAAGCTTCACAGAAGAAAGTTGCAAGCCTTGCACCGACCTAGTCCAACATAACCTCCGAAGTGCACTGACCACTGAAACCACCCTCATGAAGTCATCATTGTTACAGCGAGAACACACGATGTCGACTGTCTGATGCGGCAATGGCAACGTTGCCCAGTTTCAGCACCATCGGAAGTTGGAACCCAATCTAATGCGTCGTGCTAGCCTAATGTCCACACCACACAGACACAGTGCACGCCCGCCCCGGCCCTCGTCACGCGGCACGTATTCCCCCATGCGCTGCCAATCAGTATGGCGCGCGATCTCGCCTGAGGCAGCGCGCGTGTGTCACTCGGCCAGTCGGCCTCGACGCCGCTCTGCGCCGACTCCCAGCGTGGATCGGTCTGTGGCAGCGGCACCACAGTCCACAGACCACACGCGCGGCCTTCACTTCACTGCCCCGCAGCCGTAGTCAGCAGCCAGCGACGCCAAAAAGTTCCACCTCTCTCCAGCTGCCACAATCCGTCACGCACGGTGACGCTTGGTGAATGCCGCAACCACAAAAGAGACCACGCACAGTCCGCATGGGCTCTGTCGTCCTACAAACAAAAGGAAAGCGGCCACAGCCCACAGCCAGGCCGGCATTCAAGACCACGAAGCACTCCGCGGATCAGATCATGCTTTTCTGCCACACAGGACGGGACGGGACGGGGCGGGGCTGGGCTGGGGCACATGGTGGCTCCCCCCAAACGTAACGTCGCTCGCTCCCTCCCTCGCTTTGGCCTCGCATATAAAGGCAGGCATAGATTCGAAAGCAATCCAACATGGGGGGACGCATGGCAGGGCCCCCATACGCATTTGCTGCCTCTGCCCTCCCGTAACAGGACGCAGTAAAATGCAGCATCCCAAACTTCAAATGCCCGTACGTTGGCCCGGAAACAATGCGAGGTAAAGAATCTATCTAAAAAAACGAATGCAAGGTAAATTTGCCTCATCGCTGGATTCGTGTACGTAGGAGGCGCCGAAGCAATTGGTTCGCGCCACGAGAGAGCGAGCCGTGCAAGTCAAAGTTCCCGCGGAGGCCCGCGTTCCGGTCCACCCGCTTCACTTCACGTCCCGCTGCCAGCCCGGCCCCGCGGGCCCCACGTGTCAGAGATCCCCGCCGTCCACCCTCTCCCTCCGTTCCCCCGCCTCGGGCCGGATCTGGGCCGTCCAGCAGGCAACTGACGGCGTGGATGCCTCCTTCCTTCCCCACCGCCGGGCGGATCCACCAGCCGCGCAGCGGAAAAAAAATCTCCCCCCCCCTCCTCGGCTGCCGTGCGCTCTCGGGGACGGGGACGGGGACGGGGACCGGATCCAACTGGCAGAGCCCGCCACCGATCCCGGCACCAGCGGCCATGGCCTCCGCGCTCATCGCCGGCCGCCGCGCGCAGAGCCACCACTGGGGGGACAATCGCGGCCCGCTCGCGCCCCCCGCCCCGAGCCCTAACCCCGGCCACCGCGCCCTCCCGCCCGCCGACGGCTCGAGGACGCACCACCCGCTGGCCTCGCCGGGGGTCGGCTACGTCACGCTCCGGCCGTCGGGGCTCACGCACCGCGAGGCCGGCGCGCTCCGGGACCGCCTCGCCGGCGAGCTCGGCCAGGTCCGCGACCTCCTCTCCCGCATCGACGCGTGGCAGCAGGAGCTGGAGCTCGAGCAGCAGCGGCAGCCGCAGCCGCGGCGGGGCCAGCCGAGGGAGGACGGCCTCCCCGCGCCCCCGCCGAAGCTCCGGGCGGCGATGCGGAAGCGGTGCGCGCAGATCCTGTCCAAGCTGCGCAAGGACAAGCGGAGCATCTGGTTCAACGCGCCCGTCGAGGTCGAGACCCTCGGCCTCCACGACTACCACGCCGTCATCAAGAGCCCCATGGACCTCGGCACCGTCAAGGCCAACCTCGCCGCCAGGAACTACCCCTCGCACGACGCCTTCGCCGCCGACGTCCGCCTCACCTTCGCCAACGCGCTGCGGTACAACCCGGCCGGCCACACCGTCCACACCTTCGCCGGCGACCTCCTCGCCTCGTTCGAGAAGATGTACGCTGCGGCCGTCTCTTGGTTCGAGGAGGAATGCAGACGCCTTCCATCACTGGTGCCGGTGCCAGTGCCATTGCCAGTTCCAGCGGAACTGCCACCTCCGGTGGTCCCACTCCCAGCACAGGTCAAGCCGAGGGCGGTGAGGATGCCGAAACCCAAGGCGAGGGAGCTGAACAAGAGGCAGATGAGCTTGGAGGAGAAGAACATGCTTAGGGCGGGGCTGGAGAGCTTACCTGAAGAGAAGATGCATAACGTGCTGCAGATTGTGCGCAAGAGGAATGTCAATAACCCGGAGCTGCTTGGGGATGAGATTGAGCTGGATATCGATGAAATGGACATCGAGACGCAGTGGGAGCTTGATCGATTCGTCAACAACTTCAACAAGGCGCTCAAAAAGAGCCGACGAGCTGCAATGATAAATGGGGGCATTGCTGATGTCAACAATGCTGATGGAGCTGGAGCTGTGAATGGTGCTGTGCCTATTTTGGTTGACCATGCTGATGTGGTAATGGCCGTAGAGGAAACATCATGTGTTGTTCTTGTTTGCAGTTAGTGGATATGCAAATTGGACTCTCACGGGTGTTGTTTGTTTTGTTATTTACAGGAGAGCGAGAATCCTGAGAACACTGTAGTGCCTGAGCAGGTGGATGAGTATGTAGATATTGATGACGAGATGCCAACCGCAACTTACCAATCAGTGGAGATCGAGAAGGGCGCTGAGGCCACGAGTGTCTCTGGTGGTTCGGGAAGTGGTTCTTCATCATCCAGTGGTACTGTCGAACCTACTGTTTATTATTTTCCTTTTTGAGAAACATCGTTTATTCTCATGAATTAAACTTCCTACAATGTTTCCCATTCAATTTTCTTTACAGGTTCAGGGTCAGGGAGCTCAGGGGACAGCGCCTCAGAAGCTGGCGATGCTCGTTCTCTTGTTTAGAGGAGGTTGTTCTAACAGTAGGATTTGAGTAGGTGGAGGATGTGAGTACTTATTTCTGGGATGTTCATGTCTGCTTGGATTTAGTTAACTTAGTTCCTAGTGAATGGCTGGCTTTGTGGGTAATCTGATAGCTCAGCTCGACTATGTCTATAGAAGTGAAAAGTGGAGGGTACCTAGTCATGTTGTAGTTCATCTGGCCTTCTATCTGAAGGTGGCTTTTGTATTGATGTGTTTTCTCTAGCACATCTGTTGTGTACTAATGCTTATGGGCGACATAACTATCGCATTAGAGTAAGAAAATGTTGAAATCATGGTTTCCATCTTTGTCTGGTGACTTATATTGATATGAGAATGGTTTAATCTTTCTCAAAGGTATATGAGCGATAAAAAATTCAGTACCAGCAAACCTGAGTTGATTGGGACTCTTTTGTCCTGGTGACGCTTCTTGCCTCTTCTGAAATTACACCCTTGATTTCAGTTAGAGTATGTATTATTTTTAACTGGCTTGTTATTACTGGGTAAGAGAACTTCCTGTTGCTGTAAGCTTTTCCCAACATTTAATTGAAGTGCCAGTAAAACGTGTTTGGTGTGCTGGTGCGAATTTCTGAGTTAATTTTACATTCAAATATTTCTGAGTTACAGCTTGTGTTTGCCAGTGCGGCAAATTTGCCCATTGCGAATGTTCTTCTTTTCTTTGCAGGGATTGCTACTTACATGGTCGAAATGTTCAACAAGGCGCTCAAAGGAGCCGACGAGCCGTGATGATGAATGTGGACATTGCTGAGGTCAACGATGCTGTTGGAGCTGAAGCTGTGAATGGTGCTGTGCCTACATTGGTTGACAATGCTGATGTGGTAATGGCCATAGAGGAAACAACATGTGCTGTTCTTGTTTGCAGTTAGTGGGTATGCAAATTGGACTCTCACGGGTGTTGCTTGTTTTGTTATTTACAGGAGAGCGAGAATCCTGAGAACACTGTAGTGTCTGAGCAGGTGGATGAGTGTGTAAATATTGATGATGAGATGCCAACCGCAACTTACCAATCAGTGGAGATCGAAAAGGGTGCTGAGGCCATGATTGTCTCTGGTGGTTCGGGTGGTGGTTCTTCATCATCCAGTGGTACTGCTGAACCAAATGTTTATTCTTTCCCTTTTTGAGAAACATCGTTTTTAATCTTCATGAATTAAACTTCCTACAATGTATTGCATTTGACTCTGTTTACAGGATCAGAGTCAGGGAGCCCAGGGGGCAGCACCTCAGAAGCTGGCAATGCTCGTTCTCTGGTGTAGAGGAGGTTGTTTTAACAGTGGATTTGAGTAGGTGGATGATGTGATTACTTATTTCCAGGATGTTCATGTCGGCTTGGATTTAGTTAACTTGGTTCCTAGTGGATGGCTGGCTTTGTGGGTAATCTGATAGCTCAGCTCGACTATGTCTATATAAGTGAAAAGTGGAGGCTAATGAGGCATGGTCTAGTTCATCCGGCCTTCTGATCTGAAGGTGGCTTTTGTATTGATGTGTTTTCTCTAGCACATCTATTGTGTACTGGTTTTATATATGCTTATGGGCGACGTAACTATGGCATGGGAGTAAGAAAATATTGAAATCATGGCTATCCTCTTTGTCTTGTGATGTATATGGACATGAGAATGGCATATGTATGATATAAATTTCAGTAGCCATGCAAACATGAGTTGAATGTGAATTTCCATCCTTGTAGTGCTGCTCGACTTTCTAAGATTATACCCACCTTTGATTTCAACAGTTGTCTAACTATATTATTATCAGATACGTCAAGCTTAAACTGGCATATTTATTATCCTGTAACTTTATAATTTCCTGTTGCTATAAGCATTTCTTGATTATAACTGCGGGAATGTCAGTACCTGGTGCAGGTGAGCTTCTTTTGGAAAAAAGGTGCAGGCTAGCTGTTGCAATTTCTGGGAAATTAGGTTGCTTATGTTTGTCACTGTTAACACATTTTTTCCTTGCTAATGTTGAGCAATTGCTTAATAGCCGAAATGATTGATGCAGTTTCAGTGCTGGTGTGAGATGACGTGATAAGTTTCTTCTCCACGAATTGAAACAATGAGTTGATGCTTGTTCTTCTCTGATCTAATCGTGCACTCGGGTAACTAATCCTGGCCTTTACTTCTTTTTTATGAAATTTTATTTGTGTCGCACATTCCCGACCATGGCTCTAGCAAAATATCAGGTTAAGATTAAAGAAAATGACAACCGCAAGTCTGCAAAGCAAACAACCACTGAGAGAACGACTAAAGATCTGGAGCAAATTGTGTGACGATACAAGAACAGTTTGATAGTTGAAGCACCACAAAGGCAAAAATATGTGAAAAAATTGAGCTTGTTAGAACGCACCAGGATAGCATAGCACATATACATGCCGTCATGTCTGCATCACTCATTATCACCACAAAGGAAACTAGTAATCGCCGACGACAGGCTTACATATTCAAATTAAATATTTTTTTCTTTTGAAACGTCACCAGGGGGAGTGCTTCCCCACCTGAAATAATAATTTTATGAACATAATAGTTGTCTGCCGAGCCATTTGACTTCTGACTGATCATTAGAACAAGACATGAATTTAATTAAACCCAGCATATCCGTCTCATCTTGTTGCTAGTATTCCGATATCCGATATGCATTACTGTAGCTGCAGAGCATATGTGCATGGTGTAGCAAGGAATGCCTGCGTTAAACCAAGTAACCAACTTGTGTAATAAATAACATAAGACGCCTTCTGATTTATCTCCAATCTCTGCACTCTGCAGTCGAGGAAATGAAAATTAATCACACCACAAAAAAGGAAGAACATTAACTATCTTTAGTTGACATGATGAGATGAATAACAAACAACAAAACATGCCAGTTTACCTGTCACTTGATGTATTCGTTCCGGAATGATAACACTTCTATTTAAAAGCAAGCCAGCAATATTTGTTGTTGTATGTGTAGAAGAAACATGTGCTTAATATGGCGTCCAGTAACCAATTCAAGAGCATAGACTAATTTTGACTTTTAGCTTGCTTGTTTCTAGCAGCCTGCATTGATCAGCCAGCTTCTTGCTGCAAAACTTGATGTCTAGTTCTTCCAGCAAAAGTGGGAGGCCTGTTTCCGGCAGCCTTGAGACTCGCGGACAAGCGTCCATCTTCAACTTCTTGAGGGAAGGAAGGTTGTGCAGCCCCGCAGGAAGAACTACTAGATCAAAACAATAAGAAAAACCGAGCTCTTGCAGGGACTTGAGGAGCACAAGGGCTCTCTCTTGCTCATTGGTCAGTCTCCTCACTTTCTTCAAACGTGTAAGTTGTAGGCGTTGCAGGGTGGTGAGGTGCTTGCTGAATGACGTGGTAAGGACAGATGGGTCATCGATCTTGAGTGTTTCCAGCTGAGAGCATAGTCTATAGCTCAGCCTTGAAAAGCTTTCCAAACATGCAGACAACTGCCTGAGGCCGTATACTGTCAAATGCCTGAGGTTGCCAAGGGAGTTCAAGCCCTCTATGGCAGCGAGCGATTCACAGTCATTGATAAACAACTCTTCCAGTGCGGTGCATGAGTGCAGCTGTAGATATTGCAAATCTGGGCTGCTCCATACCGCTAACTTTGTCAGGCTGGTACTATCTCTAGGAAAGCAGGGTTGCAGTGTTTCTTGGGAATAGCCGCTGATGTCAAATTCCCGAAGTGATATCGGGAAGAGCCATCTCCCGTTCTCCCCGTCATCACTTCCCTCTTTATGCACCAATGACGAGGGAAGCTCAGGGCAAACCCAAATCATTAGCCTCTCAAGGGAGGTGAATCCAGAGAAGCATTCGCTGCCCTGGTTAAATGTTAGACGAGGGCAATTCCAAATAAATATCTCCTTGAGAGAGGAGATGAGATCTGATGGAACGTGCAAGAGTCCATCTCGAGCTAACCAGGTCGATGTTTCATCTTGGTTTCCCGATGACGAGTCCTCCCTGGCTGAGATAATGTCTGATAGACTATTTTCTCCCGCTTCCATCGGTAACAGTACTGTTGTTATATGTTCACAATCATCTATACTCAGTTCCTCGAGGTAAGGCGCATGTTGCAGCATCAGAGATAGCCACTTCCCCGCTATTCCACATGAGCTAATAGTCAGACTTTTAAGAGATGGGAAGGCCCTGTAATTCGTAACTATCACATCTTCAAGGATATGCTCTGGCATCACATCCGAAGAGAAAAGTTCTTTGCACATGGATATTTCCAAATTCGTTAAAGAGACGAGATTACTAAAACCTTCAAAGGAAAAAGACCTTAGATCTTGGCAATCAGATATATCCATGAATTTGAGGTTGCTAAGATTATGAAATGCCAAAATTTTGTCATCCAGTATTCTCAGCTCATCAAAAGATTCAACCAAACCATCGTCTTCATCCTTATCAAAATTCCCAATACATAACTTTTCACTAGATGATCCCTTCATACTATACGGAAGTGTTGAAACCCCACTGATGCGCAAGTCAGAACAGGCGGGTGAGGGTGGAAGAGGCTTCAACACTTTCAAATGTGGGCAATCACTCAGAATTAATATCCTAAGACCACACAACCATGACCTCTGCTCAGTTCCGAAATTATCATTGTCCTCAAACAGATCAAACTCCTTTAGTGCCTGACAATCCTCGATCTGCAGTGCTCTTAGGCTAGAGCTCATACCTTCCACAGAAGTGCATGATAATTTCTCCAACTTCGGCATTTCAACTAAAATTAGCTCCTCCAGTGAAGGAACCAATACATCTTTTACTTTCTGCAGGTTGCTCAACTTTAGCTTTGTCAGAAACGTAAACCTTCTTAGAGATGGAAGTGTTTTCCACTCTCCACAATTGTATAGCTGAAGCGTCAGCAAGGAGGTAAATGAGATATTGCTGGCAAGCCCAGTGGGTGAGGTAGCATTACTGTACCCAGATATTTGGAGAATCTCTAAGTGCCGATCTGGCTGAAGACCCTCAAGCACCTCTCTTTCTGTGTCCATAGACAGCTCAGAACTTAGGCCACTTACATCCATTTGCAAGACCTCCACGCATGTTTCCTCAGGAGATTCCTTCCAGGATAAATGCAGTTTTTCTAAGAGTTCGTTTTTTTTCTGGGCTGCCTCATAAACCTCCTTCAGAGTTTTAACATTATCTAGTTGATGCACCCAATCTTGTACAAGCTCGCTCATGGATTGTGGCTGTGTTATCTCAAAGTTGCTAGTAATTTGAAACTTAAGACCATGTAGCTCCTCAAGAGATGTCATGTTACCAATGGTAGCAATGGAAGAGTACAACCCCTTGTGTACAACAAGATTCCGTAGGCTAACAAGATTATTAATACCATCAGGTATATTAGGATCAGTGTATGACCCCACATCTAATACTTGAAGATGGTACAACTTGCTCAAAACTTGAGGGAAAGCCCCGTCCACCTCATCAGACGCACGTTTTCGAAAATCAGCGGATCTTGCAGACATGTGCAGCAGGCGTAAATTATGTGCCTCTTTGAATTTATCTTGGAACACTCTTAAGAATGAAGAGTCATAATGCCCAAGTAACACCAATGTCCTCAATCTGCTAACTGATGTAATTGCATTTCTCAGAATTTCTTCAAACTTCTCATCACGAGGAATGTTCCCATGCTGATCTTTGTTATATGCAGAACCAGTTACTATTGACAAATGTCGTATAGTTTGAGGCATTTTGTTGCACTGCAGACCATCTATACTTGCACAGTCGGTCCTTGAAACCATCACCACAAAATCATGCATGAGACCGCATATGGCATAAAGAACTTGACTGCCTAGATAGGGTTCTTCTCTTTTAACTTCTTCAAAGAAGCCCAGGTTAACCAAATCAATCAGATAGCACTGCCCTATATCCTCCAATCTCTGGCTAGAGTTGCTACACTTTACAAATCCCTGTGAAATCCAAAAACCAACCAACTCCTCACCAAGAAACTGATAACTGTCGGGGAATATGGAGCAATATGAGAAACATTGCTGTAAATGGTAGGGAAGTTGATCATAGCTAAGCTTCAGAGCAGCCATAATTCCTCCTCTGAGCTGCATGGATTTCCAGTCTTCATACTTTAGAATGTTTCTCCAATAATCGGTGTTAAGTTTCTTCCTTAATAGGTCTCCTGTAGAGACAGCTGCTAGTGGGTTGCCCTTTAACTTCTCAGCTATTTGCCGACCGATGATACTTAGACTTTGATGCTCCTCACAGTTCTCCTAACCGAACGCACGTGATTTGAACAATAACCAGAAGTCATCATTTGCCAGAGCACCTAACTTGACCGGTTTGAGGGTGCCTAACCGTTGTGCAACAGACATATTTCTAGTTGTGACTAGAATCACATTACCCTTCACATGATTTGATACCAGAGGAGCCAACATTTTATCCCATTGGATATTACTGTTCATGTCATCCCAAACATCATCTAAAATAATTAAAAGTCTCTTTGAGTTGGCATGACTCTTCAAGATCTCCTGAAGCTTCGCAAGACAGTTTATTTCTTCATGCCTTTCGCCAGAAATAGAGTTCAACATCCCCCTTGTTAGTCTCACTTCGTCAAATTTGTGCGACACCCAAACCCATACCCTTTGGTCAAATTGGCGTTCCACATTTGGATCACTGTATACAAGTTGAGCAAGTGTTGTTTTCCCAACACCTGCAATGCCTACAATAGGCAAAACAACTACACCATCAGATTTTTCTTCTGTTATCATCTTTATTATTTTGGAGTTCTCTTCTGCAACTCTTCCGTACACTTCTCCTCGAACAAGACTTGATGTCCTTAGGTGCTGATCAAAGGTTGTACTCCGGTTGTGATCTGAACTGGAGGAGAAGACATGTAGCTTGAGAACCTCGCTCACTTCCCCCTGGATGTCTTGTAACTGCTTAATAATTTCTTGTATCCTATTGGATAATGTATCCTTGTCCCAAATGGTGTGTGTATTAGCTGCAGTGATTTGTGGTGACTCCTCAGCTACTCTCCTTCGTTTTCTGCTAGATGAATCACCAATTACAATAGGTGTCGGAATTGCAATAGCATCACCCGTGCTGCAGTAAGAAAAACATTGCCAATTGGCTATTAGAACCAGCGAGACATGATTTCTAAAAATGTGTCGATGCATGCTTTGCCTACCTTGATAGGTTTGGTGTCTGGTCATTTGGTCCAGGTTTCTTCTTACAAATCTTACAATGGTTGAGCATACCTGATGTCCCGGTGTTTGCCCGGCACTTGATCTCTGTGAGGCAGTATTTACATCTTGCTTTGATTGGCTTTCCGTTTTCTTCTTCTATAATAACATCAAAAGTATCCCATGCATTGGACCAACGTTTGTTTCTTTTCCTGGATGATTTGCCAATTACAATAGGCTCATCAGTGCTGCAGTAAGAAAAGAAAAATGGTGGGCAGTGCACTCAAGGAGATGCATATAAACGATATATTCAATTTTCTTTAGGTACCTTGAAGAGTTTGGTGGATGTGCTCCAGATTTTTTCATAAAAGTTACGGAATGTTCTTTCTCCAAATGTTTTCTCATAGATGTTGTACCGTTGGTCTTCGTATCACAGTTAAACTCACTGTCACAGTGTCTACATATTGCTTTGTTAAGCTTTCCGTTATCCTTTTCTGTGATCGTAAGTTTCCATACCTCGGACCGTAATGTGCCACCACTGCTATTCAGTGTGTCAGCATCCCCCATTGATATCTCATCGACTGGCTCGTCCCTTGTAACTGTGCCACAAGAAAAATGGACCAGAAAAGCATGGTCGTCCTTGACCAGTTAGTATCAATTTCATTTTTTCTAAAGCAAGCTATGATCAAACCAGCAGATCTGCAGACAGCCGGGCAGTAGGCGTACCTCCACCTCCATGAACTTGCTCTTGGAGCCTGTAGTAGTCGAGTTCGTCGACCACATCGTCGGCATCGTAGAGCAGATCCTTGAGAAGAGCGAGAGATTCATCCAGCGACTCGTTCCTGATCCCCCTCTCCTTCACAGCAGAGACCACCATCTTGATGCCCCTGATCCCCGACTTGAGCTTTTCAACATCATCGGCAAGCCCGACTCGTCGAATCCACGCATCGAGTTTATCTATCAGGAGTGTTGCAAGGATGGCTTGCAGCAGCCATGCAATCGCGGCCTCCATCAGATCCGGTGGGAGCTATTCGAGCGATGGTCAATGGAGGAAAGTACAGGGAGCCAGGGATGTTGAGAGTTGAGAGCCGGCGAGCAGAGGAGAAACAATATACAATGCGAAAGTACAGGGAGCCAAATGCGGTTGACGCGTGAGTTTATTTTTTAATGTTCAATGGAGATATTTCTTTTTGAGAGGTTAGAGCATCTATAGTCGGACCTGGCAAATCTGATCCCTCAAACACCCGCGGACGTGATTGGATGCGTCTGCGGACAGTGACCGGTCACGCCTCAAAAAATGCATTCCACGTCTAGATACCTCAAATCCATATTATTACATGCAACATGAAACCTAATCTAAACGAAGCTCGCCCGGTTCCGCTCGCCGCTCGCCCGTCTCCGCCGTGGCCATGTCCGGCGGCTGGCTGCGCTCCTCAGAATGTTGGTCCGGTCGCCGGCAAGGTAGAGTAGAGCATGGAAACGAGCTGGCCCACGGGGCTCAAGGCGTTGTTGTCTTCCATGCCCTACTCTTCCTCGTCGGAGCCCGAAACCCAAACGATGCCGGTGGACGTCAGATCGATCAAGGATCCATCCTGAGACGAGTCGCAGACGTCCACCACGACGCGGTTGCAGTGGCCGGACTGATGCGTCATACAGGGCGTTGGAGAATGCGACTCCTCCTCACCGACGTCAACCGCCGCGAGGGCTGTGGCCGTCTCCCGCGCCCGGTGCCTTGCACGGCGGGAACGTCGTGCCATGGCCTCGTCGGACGAGGCCCATGATTTGCTTTCATGAGAGGCATAAATTTGCTTCTCATGGAAGCAGTTTGCTTCCGTCAGAGGCATAACGGTACCTCTCGAAAAGAGAAAAAAACGCATTTTTTCTTTCAGGAGAAACACATATTTGCTTTTGCGAGAGGCACAACTGTCCCTCTTGAAAAAAACCATATTTTTTTCTTCCACGAGAGGCACATATTTGCTTATCGTGGAGGCACACAAAAAAGAAGAAAACATGTTTCTTTTCTTACGCTAGAGGTACATATTTGCTTCGAAGAGGCACAAGGGAAAAAAGCAGGGGAAATCGTGCTTCCGGCTCGGTTATTTTCTCTTCTAGTTTTTTCCATAATAGAAGTTCATCAAAACTTATTAATATGGGATCTAGTTTCAAATATTCTGAGGCGAGAAATGCAACGATGAAAATGGTTCACAGTTTGAACGGTTTAAAAGGTAAAACAATTTAAATAAATAGTATATGAAAATAAGAAAACTCTCAAATGGCACATATATGATGCACCATTTATAACGGACAGAAGAAGTGGGAGTATAACCTTTAAAAGAGGACAAGAGGTACCCAAACATTACAACACCGGGAGAAACTTCGTTCCCCTCTGATTCCGCCACAACCAACTTGACACGGATCGGAAGGCACAACAGAAGACCCATCCTCGTAATGACCCAAACATACCGTGCAGGTGGATGGAAGTGAAACACCAAGCTCAAACAGCCGGTACAAAAACACAAATGACACGAGACGCTGGTATCAGTACATCAACTATTTCATGCTCAGAATCGCAAAGCCGCCGAGCGCAACCACGAAGACGATGGGCAGCAGGCCCAGCCACAGGATCGTCTTCCCGGCGGCACGTCGTCCGACCACGTCGCCCGACACCCAGAAGCCGGCGGACGCCTGGAGGAGACCGAAGATCACAACGGCGACGAGGATGCCGTAGTACAAGAAGAAGGGTGCTCTGCCATGGTGGAGAAATATACCTCCAGGCGCCTTGGATATGATAAGGCAGAGCGCCGCGGCGGCCTCGACGACGCCGCACGAGATGAGTGCGCCCGGCAGCATCTCCGCGTCGCGGCAGGCATGGGAAATCAAGGCCGCTAGGTCCATCAAGGAGGCGAGGGAATCCATTGCGCGTCTCGCGTGTGTTGTGTGTGCTGGGCTTTGAGCTGCGAGGAAAAGATTGGATTATATAAGGACGAGAAAAACCGTAACCGGAAGAACCGAACTAGCCACATTTCGGTTTCCCGGAATGTTAGAGAGCTCTGAGCTCGCCCTGTCGTGATCATCCGCGTACGTAAGCACAAGCGGTCGTTGGTGGAAGAAAAACAGAGCAACCAAAACGAAGTGCGGTCATGTCCCTTCTTACATTATTCTTTTGTGTGTATGTATTCTCGCGAAAAACAAAAGATTATTCTTTCGGAGATGCCATTTCTTACTCGTCTCGGAAATTATTTCTCATGCACTCGCGTTGCACATATCACCAAGACTACAATTGCACAAACACATTTAGACAAATGATAACTACCTGACGTCAGGTACTTGAAGACTTCCAGCCCGAACGCTTTTCATACCGTCCGATTTACACAGCACGAATCTTAAAGCAGTAGCCCCGTCTCATTCCCCACTTCCCTGTCTGCAAATCCTGATTCCATCTCGACGGCCCCCAAATTCCAGCCGCCGGTGTGCTACGCCCCTGCTGCTCGCAACATCGCCGCTGGCGTGCTCCTCGACGCCAAGCACACCACCCCAGATCGGCACACTCCATCCCCGCCGGCGGCCCAACTCGCGGCACCGCCCCAGCTACTTCCTCCCGCCGGGCACAGCGATGCTCCTGGACGGCTCCACTCCCACCGACGCCGGCACACTACACGGACTGCACGCGCCCCTTGGCTACGACCAAGCTTCTCGCGCGCCGGTGTGTTGATCTCCTTCCATGGCCACCCTCCTTAGCTTGGCTCCACCGGTTGTGGCCTAGCTACTCTACATTGACCTGCTAGCTGCATCTTGGCAAATAACTTCAGGTTCAGAGCATGACGGCTCATCTGCTGGTTGCAACACAAGCACAAAACTATGTGCTCTGTCCATTTGCATCCTTTATTCTTCTGGATATGCTTGTGCTGAAGTTATTCTCTTATTCATTGACAGAGCATAGAAGAACCAAAAGGAAGATGATCAGCATGATGGCAAAAGGAAGACAGAAGAACCAAAAAATCTGTTGTTGTGCATGCCTCTGTAGATGAAGATTCAGTGCTTTGTAGAAATGTCCGTGCAATTTGTTTCACTCAACTAGACCAAATAATCAGGAACTCAAGTCAAGTAGCTTAGTATTGTTGATGCTTTCTTATTTTTCTTCTGAATTTTCTCCTCGAGTCAAGATAGGATAGTTGAAGCACATTGTGGAGCTTTTTATTGTACAACTGAATTTGGTGTACATGTGAATAAAAGCTCCTGATATTTGAAGCTCCTTCTAAATTTTGCAGTGTATATTTGTTACATCTGGGAGAGGCTCCTTTTTCTCAAAAAAATAAAAATCTGGGAGAGGCTCTGTTTCCTAAAAAAACATAAAATTGGGAAAGCTTCTGTCTGGTCTCGCCGTCGGCCGGATGCCTCGTCCTCCGGCCGGCGAGGCTGGCCACCGCGGTTCCAGTGCGCTCCAGGGACCCGGATCGGCCAGTTCTGCGCCCTCCTCTCCCGCGTCGATTCGTGGCATCAGGAGCATCAGCAGGGCCAGCTGAAGGAGGACCTGCCCCCGCCACCGGCGAAGCTCCGGGCAGCTACGAGGAAGCGCTGCGGCCAGATCCGTACCGCAGAAGGACATTGCCATGGTCTACGACGGTGCTACCGCGCTGAGGCTGCGAATGGTGCTGTGTCTACATTCGTTGACAATGCTGATAGGAAACAACAAGTGTTGTTCCCGTTTTCAGTTAGTGCATATGCAAATTGGGCTCTCATGTTTGTTGTGTTCTGTTTTGATATTTACAGGAGAGCGGGACGGATGTATTAGCGGCGGAGCAGGTGGATGAGTATGTAGATACTGAGGATGAGATGCCAATCAGTGGAGACAGAGAAGGGCACTGAGGCCACGGCCACGGGTGTCTCTGGTTCCGGTCCAGGCAGTGGTTCTTCATCATCCAGTCGTACTACTGTCCAACTCAGTGTTTATTCTTTCCCTTTTTGTGAAACATCGTTTATTCTTCATGTAAGTATGCCTATGTTTCTTTTGTCTTTTTTTAAGATTCCAGTTGGAGTTGGAAAAAAGCTGGACTTTTATTGGTCCCATTTCTTTTGGCAAAGTGATGAACTAAAAAGAAAATACAGACTCGTCAAATGAGATATTACTTGTAGACCAAAAAACCAAGGGGGTCTTGGCATTGAAAATCTTGAAGTCAAAAACAGATGTCTTCTCAGCAAGTGGCTGTCTAAGTTATCTGTAGAGACAGAGGCCACTTGGGCACAAATTCTCCGTAGTAAGTATCTTCACCCCAAAACTTTGTCCCAAGTGACAGCAAGGCCGACGGATTCGCCTTTCTGGAAAGGGTTGATGAGAGTCAAATCAGCCTTTTTCAATAGGACAAAGTTTATAATCGGAAATGGCACCAACACGCGTTTCTGGTAGGATACTTGGCTAGGAGAGACACCCCTCGCGCTTCAATACCTGACTCTTTATAGTATTGTTCAACGACGCGAAGCGTCTGTTGCAACAGTATGTCAGTCCATCCCCCTCAATATTCAATTCAGGAGAACGCTAGCCAGTAATCGTTGGGAAGCTTGGCTCCATTTAGTGCGTAGACTGATAGAGGTCTAGCTGTCTCAACAACCTGATCAGTTGCGCTGGAAGCTTACTAGGACTGGGGAATTTACAGTTAAATCGATGTATCTCGATGTTATCAACTCTAGCTCCATTCCTAGTTCCAAACATGTTTGGAAAGTCAAAATTCCTTTGAAAATTAAAGTCTTTATGTGGTTTGTACATAAACAAGTCATCTTAACCAAAGACAATCTGGCAAAGCGCAACTGGACATGACCTACTAGGTGTAGTTTTTGTGATCGGAATGAAACTATCAAACACCTTTTTCTTGACTGCCCACTGGCAAAAGTGCTATGGCGGGCAGTGCACATAGCCTTTAATATTACTCCTCCGAATTCTGTCAACACGTTATTTGGAACGTGACTTAACGGGATAGAGGCCGAAACAGCGAGACACATTCGCGTAGGAGTATGTGCTTTATTGTGGGCAGTCTGGAACTGCAAAAATGATTTGGTTTTTTAATAGAACAACAAATTTTCATTTTTTGCAGGTTATCTTCCGAGCCACTGCATTGATCCGTATGTGGTCGCTACTCACTCCGACGGAGGCTAGGGAGCGTTTGGTTACTGGATCTATCCGGTGGAAGATGATAGCACGGGATATTTTCAACCGGTTTGGATGGCGGTCATGTAATAAGATAGGAAATTAGTTTCCTTATCTTGTTTATGCCGGCCGGTTATGGCGCTATGGTTACTTTTTTTATATGCTCTATGTGAGCTTTTCTTTATTTTCATTATGACTTTAAGACCTTTGTTGGACCTATTTGCTTTTTAATAAAGTTGGCCGTATGCATCGTTCTGATGCAGAGGCCGGGGAGTCCCCCTTTTCGAAAAAAAAATTAAACTTCCTGCAATGTTTCCCATTTGACTCTGTTTAAAGGTTCAGGGTCAGGGAGCTCAGGGGACAGCGCCTCAGAAGCTGGCGATGCTCGTTCTCTGGTGTAGAGGAGGTCGTTCTAATAGTAGGATTTGAGTAGGTGGATGATGTGAGTACTTATTTCTGGGATGTGCATGTTGGCTTGCATTTAGTTAACTTAGTTCCTAGTGGATGGCTGGCTTTGTGGGTAATCTCATAGCTCAGCTCGACTATGTCTATATATAAGTGAAAAGTGGAGGGTACTGAGGCATTTGGTAGTTCATCTGGCCTGCTGATCTGATGGTGGCTTTTGTATTGATGTGTTTTCTCTAGCACATCTATTGTGTCCTAGTTTTATATATGCTTATAAGCGACATAACTATTGCATTGGAGTAAGAAAATGTTGAAGTCCTGGTTATCATCTTTGTCTGGTGACATATATAGATATGAGAATGAATGGTTTAATCTGTTCTTGGAGGTATATGAATGATAAAATTTTTAGTAGCCATACAAACCTGAGTTGATAGGCACTCTTGCCCCAGTGATGCTGCTCGCCTTTTCCAAAATTATACCCCTTGATTTCAGTTAGTGTCTGTATTATTAATAACAGCCCTGCTATTACTGGGTAAGAGAACCTCCTGTCTCTGTTAGCTTTTCCTAACATATAACTGGAGTGCCAGTAAAACGTGTTTGGTGTGGTGCTGCAAATATCTGAGTTTTTTTCACATCTCAAATACTCCCCTGTAAACAAATATTACCCCTTGGGAATGTTCTTCTTTTCTTTGCAGGGATTGCTACGGCTCATCAAGTGCTTACATGGTCGAAATGATCAATGCAGCTGCAATGCTTGCGTGAGATGCGGTGATAACAGTAGGATTTGAGTAGGTGGAGGATGTGAGTACTTATTTATGGGATGTGCACGTCGGCTTGAATTTAGTTAACCTAGTTCCTAGTGGATGGATTGCTTTGTGGGTAATCTCATAGCTCAGCTCAACTATATCTATATAAGTGAAAAGTGGTTCATCTGGCCTTCTGATCTGAAGGTGGCTTTTGTAGATTTTTTTTTGAAACTATGATGATTTTTATAGCAAATTTGGAAACTATACACCCTAATGGAGAAAAATCAAAAGTATCACCCCGTCGGCCTCCTGTTGGCCGAAGAGGGACTTTTCGGCCAACCGTTGGCCAAAAAGGACTTTTCGGCCAACAGTTGGCCAAAGAGTCCCTCTTCGGCCAACACCTGCTCTACTATTTAAATTTTTTTATATCAAATAGGATTTTTAGTATTTTAATTTGATTCTTTTTGCATTAGATTAGAAATTTTATGAAGTTTCTGTAGATATCATGTTTGACTAGATTTGAAAGTTTGAATTTAATTTTTTCATGAGTTTGCTCAAATAACTAGATTGCCTATAATTTGAGTTAGGAGTATTTTTTAAGATGATTCCTTTTGCTACTGGTTCTTTGTGAATTTGTTTATCAGTAGTAATTAATTGGCGAATTTTATAATTATTTAAAATTAGGTTTTTATGAAAACAGTTCTGTTTTAGTGTTTGTTAGGTTTTATGCTATTTCTTTCAATTTTAATTGCTTTAAATTTTTTATTTAGTTTTTTGACTTATTCTTTTTGTTTCTGTTTAGTTATCAGTAGCTATTTTATTTGTATTTTATTTCTTTTATCCTACTAGAAAACTTGTTTTGAGCTTCATAGGAGTTTATATTTAAAAGTGCCTTGTAAATCCTGTACAACCATTGCCGTTTTATACATGACAAAAAAAATACTTTCCCGCAATCTTTTTCCCTCCATTTTCTTTGCCGCCATTTTATTTCCCGCCATTCTCTCCCGCCACACTAAGGAGTGCTGCATCGACGGAGGATGACGATGATGCCTTCATGTGGAGTGTGAAACACTGTGTGAGAGAAGTCATAAGTGTGAAACACTCTCCGATGATGATGACGAAGCTGCAAACACTTATGACTTCTCTCAGACAGTGTTTCACACTCCACCAGCAGCACCGACGCAGGAGACACAGACCGTGTCAGACGATGTTATCTACGATCGTGGACACCATGAGGCTCGTTTTATAAGTTGAGAAGTGAAGATGGCGAGAAAGAAGATGGCAGGAAAGAAGATGGCGGGAGAGAATGGCGGGAAAGAAAATGGAGGGAGAGAATGGCGAGAAATAAAATGGCGGGAGAAAATGGAGGGAGGGAATGACGTAAAAACCTAATTTTAAATAATCCTAAAATTCACCAATTAATTACTACTGATAAACAAAGTCACAAAGAACCAGTAGCAAAAAGAATCATCTAAAAAGAATACTCCTAGCTCAAATTATAGGCAATCTAGTGATTTGAGAAAATTCATGAAAATTCAAATTCAAACTTCCAAATCTAGTCAAACTTGATATCTACAGAAACTTCGTAAAATTTCTAATCTAATGCAAAAAGAATCAAATTAAAATACTAAAAATCCTATTTGATATGAATTTTTCTAAAAAGTAGAGCAGGTGTTGGCCGAAAAGTACTTTTTGGCCAACCGTTGGCCGAAAAGTTCTTTTTGGCCAACTGTTGGCCGAAAAGTCACTCCCTTTTCGGCCAACAAGAGGCCGACGGGGTGATACTTTTGATTTTTCTCCATTAGGATGTATAGTTTCCGAATTTGCTATAAAAATCATCATAGTTTCAAAAAAAAATCGCTTTTGTATTGATGTGTTTTGTCTAGCACATCTATTCTGTACGTGATTTTATATATGCTTATGGGCGACCTAAGTATGGCATTGGAGTAAGAAAATATTGAAATTATGGCTATCATCTTTGTCTTGTGATGTACTTATATGGGATATGAGAATGTCATATGCATGATATAATGTCAGTAGCCATGCAAGGGTGAGTGAATGCGAATTTCCATCCCTGTAGTGTTTCTCGACTTTGTAAGATTATACTCACCTTTGATTTCAGAAGTGTCTAACTATATTATTATGAGATACGTCAAGCTTAAACTGGCCTGTTACTATCCTGTAACTTGATAATTTCTTGTTGCTATAGGCTTTTCTTGATTATAACTGTCGGAATGTCAGTACCCGGTGCAGCCGTGCAGGTGAGCTTTTTTTCTTGGAAAAAATGGTGCAGCCTAGCTGTTGCAATTTCCAGGAAATTAGATTGTTTGTGTTTCTCACTAATGTTGGGCAATTGCTTAATGGTCGAATTGATTGATGCAGTTTCAATGCTGGTGTGAGATGAGGTGATAAGTTTCGTCTCCATGAATTGAAGCGATGAGTTGATGCTTCTTCTTCTCTGATCTAATCGTTCACTCGGGTAACTAATCCTGGGCTTATATTTGATAACAAATTTATTTACGTTGCACATTCATAACCTCAGCTCCAGCAAGGTTCAGGCTAAGCTTGAAGAAAACAACCACCACAAGTCCGCAAAGCAAAAACCACTGACACAGTGATTCCAAACCAGGAGAAAATTGTGTAAAGATACAAGAACAGTTTGATAGTTGAAGTATCACAAAGGCAAAAAAAAAGCGAAGAAATTAACTTGTTAGGATGTACCAGGATAGATAGCATGCACACGCACACATGTCGTCATGTCTGCATCACACATATCAGGATATCAGAACAATGGAAACTAGTAATCAGCGCCGGCACACCAGGTTGCTGACTTCTAACCGGTAATAAGAACATTTATGTAATTAAGAGTACCCCCAACATATTCTTATCGTATAAGGCGAGTGCTAGAATGCTGATCTCTAAAGTTCATTATTGCAGCTGCAGAGCACATGTGGATGGCGTAGCAAGGAAATTCCGGACTAAACTAACTTTTGTAACGAACAACATAACGAATCTTCCGGTTTATCCAATGTGGTTCTCTCTTTCCTAGTAATCATCTTTTCTAGTTGACAAGACGAGATGAATAACAAACAGCACAACATGCCGGTTTACCTGTTACATGATATATGATTTGCAGCTTGAGTGCCTGCAGAGACAGCTCGTTCTGCAATGAGCACACCGCACATTTATGAGGGTATGTCAGGTCTGAGGACATATCGCACAAGATTGCCTCAAGAGCAACCCAGCTATATATGCTGTGTGTGTAAAAATATTGCTTACATGACCTCGGAGTAATCAATTCAAAAACACAACTCAATTTTAACATTTAGCCTGCTCCGTGGTAGCATTCTGCATTGATCAGCTAGCTTCCTGCTGCAGCAACCGATTTCCAGTTCTTCCAGTGAGAGTGGGAGGCCTGTTTCGGGCAGCCTTGAGATGCCCTTACACCCACATACCTTCAAACTCTTCAGGGAAGGAAGGTTGTGCAGCACTGCAGGAAGATCTACAAGCACTTGCAGGGACTCGAGGAGCACAAGCACTTGCTCTTGCTCATCTGTTAGTCCCACTTCTTCCAACCAAGTAAGTTTTAGGTGTTGCAGGGAGGTGAGGTGCCTGCAGAATGACGTGGTAAGGATAAATGGGTCTTGGATGTCAAGCCTTTTCAGCCGAGGTAACAGCGTATAGCCCTGCCTTGAAAAGCTCTCCAGAAATGGTGGCAAGCCAGGGCAGTTGTATACTGTCAAATGCCTGAGGCTGCCAAGGAATTGCAGGCCCTGCAGTGCAGTGAGCGATCCACAGCCTCTAATCTTCAATTCTTCCAGTGCCGTGCATGAGTGCAGCTGTAGAGATTGCAAATCTTTGCTGAAACACACAGTTAACTTTTTAAGGCTGGTGATATCTCTAGGGAAGCAGAGCTGCAGCGTTCCTTGGGAATGGTCATTGCTTTCAAGTTCGCCAAGTGAGTTTGGGAGGAGCCATCTTCCGTTTGTATGCACCAACGAGGAGAGCAGGTCAGGGCGGTCTAAAATGATTAGCTTCTCAAGGGAGGTAAATCCCAAGACACCTTCCTTGCCCCAGTTAAATGTTAGATGAGGGCACCTCTCAATAGTTATCCTCTTTAGAATGGATGTGAGATTTAATGGGATGCGCAACAGTCTGTCTGGAGCTAATCTGTCATCTGGATTTCCGGATGATGTGCCCTCCCTGGTTGAGCTAAGATTTGATATACTGTTTTCTTCCTCATCTGAATTTTCTTCCTCTTGGGAAGACAAATACAATTCCTCTAGGCATGGCGCATGTTGCAGCATCAGAGATAGCCACTTCCCCACTATACCACATGAATCAATACTGAGAAATTCAAGAGATGGGAAAGCCTTGCAATTCGCAGGTGTCACATCTTCAAGGGTATGCTCTGGCATCTCATCTGAAGCAAAAAGTTTTTCACAATCTCTTATTTCCAAGCTCGTTAAAGAGACGAGGTAACTAAAACCTTTTAATGATTTTTTTTTTTAGAAAAGGAGGATGACCCCCGGCCTCTGCATCTGGGCGATGCATACGGCCACTTTATTAATTATTCTCACAAGACCTTACAAAGTAATACAACAGCAAGACTAAAGCCACCGTCTAAGCAACAACTGTCGCTACACCTATCCAAATGATGAAGGGGCGCTGATAGCCTGGGCCTAATACCAAACAGACATCGCAGCCAAACCTAAACATCGAAGACCTGAGGTCCCAACGAGGACACCTGCCTGGTATGGGGCACCTATCAGTCCGGCGCACTTCTCAACCAGGACACCTGCCGGGTATGAGGCCGCCGCAGCCACCTGCCACAAGTCCATCTTTAGAGCTGTACTGTTGCATCTACCAAGCCAGATCTCTCTGCCATCGACGTCACCACGACGCCAGACAGCGCGTCCTCCTGCGCGAGTCCATCCTCCCACATCGAACTCCGAATCTGCACTGCGCCACGCCGTCAAGATCCGTCGCCATCAATGTATGGATGAAGCACCGCTCCACCAAAGAAACCGTCCGCTGGTCCCGCGAAGCAAGGCGCGGCACCAAGTAGAAGGCCGAAACGCACCGCCACCATGCCACCAGCAGCCCCGCCACCAAGAGCTGTTCCCAGCCGCCGCCTTCAAGAAGGAGCACGACACCAGGGTGCCGTCGACGCCCAGACCAGGAGAACAAAAGCTTCCGCCATAGCTCGAGGAGGAGGCGGAAGGGAGAGGATCCACCCCAAAGCCTTCAGGAAGGGGATCGGCGCCAAAGGCGTCGACTTTGGGGAAGCTGCCGCGCCAGCCAGGGGTTTCCCCCGGAACCTCACCCGCACGCCAGATCCGCCAGGCCGGCCATAGGGGACGCCGAAGCCGCCGCCAAGGACCGGCGCCAGCACGGATCGGGACAGATCGAAGCAAGGGCGGATCTTCTACATGGAGCCATGACGGATTGCGAGGAGCCGCCACTGCGCCAGCGTCCGCAGCCCCCACGCCGCCCGCGCGGCCGTGGGAGGCTGCCCACCAGAGCCCGCCGGCACAGCCCGCCGGCTGCACCGCGCCCATCGGCCGGGGCCGCCGCCCCGGGGAGCAGGAGGCGCCAGAGAGGCACCACCCCTGCAACAAACGGATCTGGACAGGGGCCCCAGATCCGCCGCCACCGGAAGCCACGGCCGGACACCCACGCTGCCCACGCAGCCGTGGTTGCACAGCCCCGCCAAGAACCCCTGGGGCCGCCGCCCCAGCATCCGGACTCCGCCGCCCCGCATGGCGCCCAGGGGCATCGCTGCGCGCCAGCCAGAGGCCCCCTCGAGGAGAAAAGGAGGCGAGCCGACGAGCTTCGCTCGCCGGCTTCCTCCGGCGGCGGCGGGGGAAGCAAGTGGATGGGGGTCGGGGGCGGCGGCGGCTAGGGTTCGCCCGAGCCGCCCCCCTGGAGGCAGCGCGAGCGACTTTTAACGAAATGGAACTTAGATTCCGGCAACCATATATCACCATCGATTTGAGGTTTTTCAGATTATTGAACAGAAAAATTTTGTCATCCAGTATCTTCAACTCATCGGAAGATTCGTCAAAACCATAGTAGTCATACTCACTATCATACCCAATACATAACTTATTATCAGATGATCCCTTCATGTACGGAAGTGTTGAAACTCCACAAATGAGTAACTCAGAACACATGATTGAGCGTGGAAGAGGCTTCAACACTTTCAAATGGGGGCAATATTCCAGACTTAGTTCCCTGAGATTAGGAGCCCATGACCTCTGCTCGGTTTTGAATTCATCATTGTTCTCAAACAGATCAAACTCCTTCAGTGATTGACAATCCTCGATTTGCAGTGCTCTTAGTCTAGAGCTCATACCTTCCACGGAAGTGCATGAACATTTCTCCAACTTTGGCATTTTAACTAAAGCTAGCTCCTCCAGTGAAGGAACCAGTATTTCTATTACTTTGGGCAGGTTTCTCAACTCCAGCTTTGTCAAAAACTGAAATCTTTCCAAAAATGGAAGTATTTTCCATTCACTACAATTCCATATCTGAACCATCTGGGAGGAGGTAATCAAGGTAATGTTGTCAACCACAATTGGCAAAGCAAAATCATACCCAGATATCTGGAGAACCTTTAAGTCCCAATGTGGTTCCCAACCCTCAACCTCCATGACTATCTCCGCAGGAGAATCCTTCCAGGACAAGTGCAACTTTTCTGAGAGTTCATTGTTTACCAATCCTGCCTCATAAACATCTTCCAGAGTATTAACATGCATCCAATGTTCAGTGGATTGGAGTTGTGTTAACTCAAAGCCACTAGAAATATGAAACTTGAAACCATGTTGTTCCTGAAATGATAGCATATTATCAATGGTTGCAATGGAACAGTACACTCCCTTGTGTACAACAAGATGCCGTAGGCTAACCAGATTATTAATACAACCAGGCATAGTACGATCAGTGTATGAACCGACGTCTAATACTTGGAGATGGTACAATTTGCTCAAAATTTGAGGGAAAGACCCATCCACCTCCTCAAACACATGTTTGAGAAAATCAGCAGGTGCTGCAGACATTTGCAGCACACGTAAGTTATGTGCCTTTTGAAATATATCTTGGAATAATAGTAAGGAAAAGTCATAGTGCCCAAGTAACACCAATGTCCTCAGTTCACTAACTGATGTAATTGCATTTTTCAGATTTTCTTCAAACTTCTCATCACGAGAAATGTTCCCATGCTGATCTTTCTGGTACGCGGATCCAGTTACTATTGACAAATGTCGTAGAGTTCGAGGCATTTTTTTGCAGTGTCGACCATCTATACTTGCACTGTCAGTCCTTGAAACCATCATCGCAAAATCATGCATGAGACCGCATATGGCATACATAACTTGACTGCCTAGATATGGTTCTTCTCTTTTAACTTCTTCAAAGAAGCCCATGTTAACCAAATCAATCAGATATCCCTGCCCTATATCCTCCAATCTCCGACTAGAGTTGTTGCACTTTACAAATCCCTGTGATATCCAGAAACCGACCAACACCTCACTAAGAAACTGATAACTGTCGGGGAATATGGAGCAATATGAGAAACACCGCTGTAAATGGTACGGAAGTTGATCATAGCTAAGCTTCAGAGCAGCCATGATACCTCTATTGTGATGCATGTATTTCCACTCTTCGTTCTTTAGAACGATTCTCCAATAATCAGTGTTAAGTTTCTTCCGTAATAGTTCTCCTGTAGATACAGCTGCTAATGGGTTGCCCTTTAACTTCTCGGCTATTTGCCACCCGATGATACTTAAACTTGGATGCTCCTGACAGTTCTCGTAACCAAATGCACGTGATTTGAACAATAACCAAAAGTCATCATTTGCCAGAGCACCTAACTTGACTGGTTTGAGGGTGCCTAACCTTCGTGCAAGAAATATATTTCTAGTTGTGACTAGGACCACATTACCCTTCACATGACTTGATACTAGAGAATCCAACATTTCAGCCCATCGGATATTATCGTCCACGTCATCCCAGACATTATCTAAAATAATTAAAAGTCTCTTTGAGTTAGCATGACTCTTCAAGATCTCCGGAAGCTTCGCAAAACAGGTTATTTCTTCATGCCTTTCTTGAGAAATAGAGTTTAACATCTCCCTTGTGAGCCTTATTTTATCAAAGTTGCGAGACACCCAAACCCATATCCTTTGGTCAAATTGATGTTCCACATCTGGATCATTGCATACAAGTTGAGCAAGAGTTGTTTTCCCAACGCCTGCAATGCCTACAATAGGCAGAACAACCACACCATCAGATTTTTCTTCTGTTATCATCTTTATAATGTTGTTCTTTTCTGCAACTCTTCCACACACATACGGTGGAACAATACTTGATGTGCTTAGGTGCTGATCTAAGGCTGTACTCTGATGGTGATTAGAACTGGAAGATATGTCTGATCCATGCAGTTTGAGAACCTCACTCACTTGCCCTCGGATAACTTGCAACAGACTAATAATTTCTTGTATCCTATCGGATATTGTATTCTTGTCACAAGGGGTGGTGTGTGTATTAGCTGCAATGATATGTGCTGACTCCTCATCCACGCTGCTTTTTTTCCTGCTAGATGAATCACCAACTACAATATGTGTCACATTTGCAATAGCATCACCGGTGCTGCAGTAAGAAAAAGACCATGAATTGGCTATTAGAACCACAGCGAGGTCTCTTAATTAAATGACTTCAAAAAATGTGTCGGTGTAAGGTTCAGATTCGTTAGCTACCTTGGCAGGTTTGGGGGCTGCTGGTCATCTTCTCCACGTTTCTTTTCACAAATCTTGGTATGGTTATGCATACCTGATGTACCGGTCTTCCCCCCGCACTTGATCTCTTTGTGGCAGTATTTACATTTTGCCTTGATTGGCTGTGTGTTTTCATTTTCTATAGCTTCATAATTATCCCATGCCTTGGACCGTCGTTTCTTTCCTTTTCCGCCCGATGAGCTGCCAACAATAGGCTCACCAGTACTGCAGTAAGGGGGAAAATGCTGGGTTGGCTATTAGGACCACAATTAGTGGGTCTCAAGAAGATGCATATAAGCTATTTCTAAAAATATGCTCATGCAAGGTATACTCAATAGTACCTTGAAGGGTTTGGCGGATGTGCTCCGGGAGCACAAGTCACAGAATGCGCATTCTCCAGATGCTTCTTCATAGATGATGTACCGTTCGTCTTGGTATCACACTTAAACTCATTGCTGCAGTGTCTACATTCTGCTTTGACGGGTTTTCCGTTATCTCTTTCTGTGATCGTAAAGTGTTCCCATACCACGGACCGTAATTTGCCGGCATTGCTCGGCATATCAGCATCGCCCCTTGTAGCTGTGCCAGAAAAAAGAACGTGGACCAGACAAGCATAAGATCAAACTTACTTTTTCGGGGCAATATAAGATCAAACTAGTAATTATTAGCAGACTTGGATTAATTGGATCTAGAGAGATTTGCGCTTACCTCCTGGGAGTGGGAGTGGGAGTGGCTCGCTTGGATCTGCAGGTGCCGGCAGACCTTGGACTTGCTGTTGCAGCCTGTTGTAGTCGAGCTCGTCCACAAGATCGTCGGCTTCATAGAGCCGCTCTTCAAGAAGAGCGAAAGCTTCATCCAGAAGCTCGTTCCCGCCCCCCTTATCTTTCGCATCAGAGACCACTATCTTCTTGACTTCCCAGATCTCCGACTTGAGCTTCTCGATGTCATCGGCAAGTCCGACCTGGCGAATCCAGGCACCGAGCTTGTCGATCTTGAGGGTTGCAGAGATGGTCTGCACCAGCCACCCAATCGCGGCCGCCATCAGATCCGGCAGAAGCAGCTCGCTGGAGATGGTCTCTGGTCAGTGGAGAGTGTGAGGGAGGGGAGTCGAGGCTCGAGAGTGGGCGGCACGCGAGCAGAGAAGAAACAATATACAATGCGCCGCACCGAACGCGGAAGGAAGGAGGGAAGCTAGGCGGGCGCGGAGAAGCTAGACGGGCTCTCTCAGCTCAGTCGATTGTATATGTGGAGCCCACACATAAAGCTCTATGGGCTACTTTAAAGAGGAGTTCGGCCTGTCGACGGTATTCACAAGTTTGGGCCAGGCTATAGTTCTGTTGATTTATATATATCGCTGCAACTTTGGCCCAGAATTTTAATGAAATGGACAAGGCCGAGCACATTAAAGATAGTGGTCTCTGATGTATTTTTGTTCATACTATACAGGAAAAACAAAGAGATTGCTCTAAAAAAAGGAAAAAAAGAGACCATTCTCAAATTCTTAAAAAGGAGCAGGGGAGACTACATTACTAAACAATTTCACATGCATCGAAGGTGTGCGATGGCGGAAACATTTTACCCGATGAGGGCGACGTGTACGTGTTTATATAGCAGGGGCGCACCTCCCTGTACAGCGCATACAAGTTGTTGGAGATTACATCTTGGAGAGAAAGAAAGATCTCTTAGATAGAGATAAACCTTAACAACCTAGTCTATCTAACTAGGACTCCTAACAACCGAAGCAAACAAGATGGTGCGGCAGATATGATGCGTGTTTGACACCCCCCTTAATCACAACTTCATTAAGTTGAGATTATGTCTGAAGTTCTCAAAGCTCCTCACAGGTAAAGTCTTAGTAAAACCATCTGCAAGCTGATCTTTGGAATGAATGAAGCGAATATCAAGTTGCTTTTGAGCAACTCTCTCTCGAACAAAATGAAAATCTATTTCAATATGCTTTGTTCTTGCATGAAAAACTGGATTAGCAGACAAATAAGTTGCACCAAGATTGTCACACCACAGACATGGAGCTGGTGTGTTCTTTATACCCAGTTCTTTCAGCATGGATTGAACCCATATAATTTCAGCTGTAGCATTTGCAAGTGCTTTATATTCTGCCTCTGTGCTAGACCTGGAAACAGTGGCTTGTTTCGAGCACACCATGAAATCAGATTTGGTCCAAAAAATATTGCAAAGCCACCAGTGGACCGCCTGTCATCCAAGCACCCTGCCCAGTCTGAGTCGGAGAAGGCACTGACCAGATTAGAGGATGATCTGCTGAAATCTAAGCCAATACTCAAAGTTCCTTTAACATATCTCACTATGCGTTTTGCAGCAGTGAAGTGAACATTGGTAGGTGCATGAAGAAACTGGCATACTTTATTGATAGCAAAAGATGTATCAGGCCTAGTCAGGGTAAGATATTGAAGGGCTCCTACCAAGCTTCTATACTTGGTGCTATCTTCTTGACTCAAAAGATTACCTTCTGTGAGAGACAGTTTTTCTGAACTGGATAATGGAGTAGGTGTAGGCTTGCAACCTTGTAGACCAGCCTTTTTTACAAGATCAGTTGCATACTTTTTCTGAGAGAGATGAAGTCCATCTGTGTGCTTCTTCACCTCAATTCCAAGAAAGTAATGCAAGTCACCAAGATCTTTCAAAGCAAAATCTGCACTCAAATCTTTCAACAGTCCTGTGATTGCTTCATTTGATGAGCTTGTCACAATGATATCATCAACATATATTAAAACAAATATGCATGTGTTGAACTTGTTGTAGATGAACAAAGAAGTGTCAGATTTTGATGGAATAAAACCAAGTGCTTGCATTTTGTGGCAGAGTCGAGAGTACCATGCTCTCGGTGCTTGCTTTAACCCATACAGTGCCTTGTCAAGTTTACACACATAGGAGGGAGTTTTCTTGCTTTCAAACCCAGGAGGTTGCTTCATGTACACTTCCTCTTCCAGAACACCGTGAAGAAACGCGTTCTGAACGTCTAACTGTCTAAGACTCCAGCCCCTAAAAACAGCAATAGACAAAACTAGACGAATGGTTGCAGCTTTAACAACTGGACTAAAAGTATCCTCATAGTCAATACCATATCGTTGTTTAAACCCCTTTGCAACTAGCCTAGCTTTGTAACGGTCAATAGTTCCATCCGATTTCCTCTTGATCCTGAAAACCCACTTGCAATCAATTAAATTTTTACCTTGCTGTGGAGGAACTAAGTGCCATGTATTATTCTTCTTTAGAGCCATGTATTCTTCATTCATCGCTTTCTGCCATTTTTCATCACCAAGTGCTTCTTCTAGAGTAAGAGGTTCACCTGTAGAACAAACCATGCCATATTTTGTTACTCGTTTGTAGTCAACAGGTTGTATTACTCCCTTTTGTAATCTTGTACGGCATGGAGAACCAGCCAAATTTTCGGCCGCAGAGGATCCCGCAGCATGAGCAGCAATTGCTGCAGGAACCAATCCCAAGGAGGATCCACGCGCTGCAGCGGCAGGTTCTGCCTCATTCGGATTTTCTATGGCAGATTCCAGCAGCTGTGTACGTGCAGACTCTGCAGAAGATCCCGCTAGAGGAGTGGACTCATCATGGCCACATGATGGCGAATCGGCCTCGGGTCGGACGTTGGTCGGATGCGTGGGCGCGCGCGCACCGACACTGGATCCCGCGCCAGCTTCAGGCCCCACGTTGGTTGGACGAGTTGGGGTCCGCCGCTTGTAACACACGGGCTGGCTGGAGAAGCGTGCGCCGCCCGCACCAACTGAGCGATGACGCGTGGCAGATGGCGATTGGCGTGTAGGCGATGTCGTGCTGCGGCCCGCGGGTGGCGACGAGGCGCGCGTCTGGACCGAGGCGGGTGCACATGCAGGCTGCACCCCTGGTGCATCTGCCGCCACCGATCCCGAGGAGGATCCCCTGCCCTACAGGGGAACAGATCCCGAGGAGGATTTGTCCCCAGATTCCGGGCACATGAAATATGGCTTCGGCTGAGGATTTTTTTCACCATTTTCTTCTCTGTTTTCTTCGCTGTTTTCACCTGTAATATCACAAGACTCATGCATGTCATCAGTAAGAGGGTTAGTCAACAGTTGATCATTATCACAATCGTTTCCCCCCTTGATCAACACCGGATAGATGAGGAGGCAAAAGAAGAATCTCTTGATGGAGCAAAGCACCGGCGTTAGGATGAAGATCAGCAAAAGGAAACTTGGTTTCATCGAAGACAACATCACGTGAAATGTAGACAGGTCCAGTTGCAACGTCAAGGCTCTTGACACCTTTATGTTGATTGCTATACCCTAGAAAAACACATTGTTTTGAGCGAAACATGAGCTTGCGTTTGTTGTAGGGACGAAGATTGGGCCAACAGGCACACCCGAAGACACGAAGAGATTTGTAGTCGGGTTTCATGTGAAGGAGGCGTTCTAGTGGAGTTTCATTGTTAATGACTCGACTAGGGAGCATGTTTATGATATGAACAGCTGTGAGGAAAGCCTCATCCCAGAACTTGAGAGGCATTGATGCACCGGCTAGGAGGGCTAATCCAACCTCAACTATATGTCGGTGCTTACGTTCGGCAGAGCCGTTTTGCTGATGAGCGTGGGGGCATGACACATGATGTGATATGCCAAGGGTTTGGAAAAATGAGTTTAATTTCTCGTATTCCCCTCCCCAATCAGACTGAACTGCAATGATCTTACTATCAAATTTTCGTTCAACGAGAGCTTGAAAGTTTTGAAAAACTTGGAAGACATCTGATCTTCTCCTGAGAAGATAGATCCAGGAGAATTTATTGTAGTCATCTATGAAGCTCACATAATAGGTATGTCTACGAACAGAACTGGGGGCAGGACCCCAAACATCAGAAAAGATTAATTGCAAGGGTTTGGTAGAAACACTAGTAGATATAGAATAAGGCAATTGATGACTTTTCGCTCGTTGACAAGAATCACAAATAGTTTCAAGATCACGCTCACCAACATACGGGAGCTTATTTTTCCTAAGCAATTTTTCAACTAAAGGGAAAGCAGCATGTCCTAGTCGATCGTGCCACCGTGTTGACGAAAGTTTGGCAACACCATAGGCTTGTTTATTGGATCTTCTATGCTCCGGGATCAATGGGTAGAGTCCTTGAACGCATCTACCTCGATGGAGAATTTTCTTCGTTGCCTGATCCTTGATCAAGAAAAAATAAGGATGAAACTCAAGGAAGACATGATTATCGATGGCAATTCTATGAACAGAGAGAAGATTCTTATCGGCACTAGGAACTAGCAAGATTTTCTTTAGATGAATTTTACGACGAGGGGTACTAAAAAGTGAATGACCAACGTGACTGATCCTCATACCTTCGCCGTTGGCAGTGTAGATTTGGTCTTTGCCACGGTATTTCTCCTTCATGGTGACCTTCTCGAGCTCATTGGTGATGTGATTTGTCGCCCCGCTGTCGACGTACCAGTTCGTGTCGACGCCGTAGGAGCCGTCCGCAGCCGCCGCAACCTTGTCCTCGTCTTGAGAGGAGTCATCATCTTCATCATAGCGATACCAACAGTCTTTGGCCGTGTGCCCAAGCTTGCCACAGATCTGGCAGCGTGGTGCATCTGGGCGAGACCTGCTGGAGCCGTCGCCACGACGAGACTTGGAGTTGGTGGAGCGCCCGATGCGGGAGTTGCTGGAGCCGCCACCACCGTTGCTATTGTTTCCTGACCGCCCCTTGTTGCGGGGAGATCCACGCGAGCGAGGGCCGCCGCCACGACCACGAGATGCGGCATTTGCAGAAGACTTGAAGCCGCCGGAGGAGCCGTGGAACTGGGCCATGCGCTGGTCAAAGTTACTCAGCATGGCGTAGAGTTCGTCGATGGTGACGGGCGTGACGCGAGCGTCGAGGGCGGAGACGAGCATCTGGTAGTCGACATCGAGGCCATGGAGAATGTACGAGATGAGTTCGTCATCCTGGATGGGCTTGCCCGCAGCAGCAAGTTCATCAGCAAGGCCGCGGAGGGAGGCGAAGTAGGAGGCGACCGACTGGTTGCCCTTCTGCGCGTTGATGAGCGTAGTCCTGATGTTGTTGACGCCGCTGAGTGACTGGGACGAGAACATGCCCGCCAGCGCGACCCAGAGTTCGTGCGCCGTGGTGATCGCGGTGACCGCGACCAGCACCTCCTTGGAGAGGGTGCTCAGCAAATAGCCAAGCACCTGTTGATCCTCCCGGACCCAGAGTGGGTGGAGAGGGTTGGGCTCAGAAGTCTCCTTATCGTCCTTATCTTTCGTGACGTGGAGTCTGGCCGGCTCCGGCGCGGTGCCGTCGACGTAGCCGAAAACGCCGGCGCCCCGCAGGTGGGGTGTGACCTGCGTGCGCCATAGCACGTAGTTCGTGCGATTGAGCTTTTCGGTGACCTGGCCATTGAGGCTAGGGGTGGCGCCGGAGGATGAAGACATGGCTATGCACTAGATGCAATCGGGAGACTAGGATTGGAAGAGAAGGGCTCTGATTACCATGTGCGATGGCGGAAACGTCTTACCTGATGAGGGCGACGTGTACGTGTTTATATAGCAGGGGCGCACCTCCCTGTACAGCGCATACAAGTTGTTGGAGATTACATCTTAAAGAGAAAGAAAGATTTCTTAGATAGAGATAAACCTTAACAACCTAGTTTATCTAACTAGGACTCCTAACAACCGAAGCAAACAAAATGGTGCAGCAGATATGATGCGTGTTTAACAGAAGGCACAACACAACATCCATCCTCCGTCGTCCATCAATCCACAAAAGGCACAAACACACAGTACTAAGTGGAAGGAAATGAAACTGCGCCCACGCCAAGCGCGCGCACACACAGGGCACAAGTACTGACACGGACGAACAGAGTCCCACAACAGGGATGAACTACTATTTCACGTTCAGAATGGCAAAGCCTACAAGCGCAGCCACCAAGACGACGGGCAGGAGGCCAAGCCAGAGCATCGTCTTCCCGGCGGCATGTCTTCTGACCACGTCCCCTGACACCCAGAAGCCGGCCGACGCCTCGAGGAGCCCGAAGACGAACACGGCGACGAGGATGCCGTAGTATATAAGAAGAAGGGTGCTTTGCCGTGGTGGAGAAATATACCTCCTGGCGCCTTGGATATGACGAGACAGAGCGCCGCGGCTGCGTCGACGACACCGCAGGAGATGAGAGCAGCCGGCAGCTTCTCGGCGTTGCTACATGCGGCGGAAATCAAGGCGAGCAGTTTCAAGAAGGCGGCCAGGAACCGCGCCCATTTGGTTTTCCGGCCCTTCGTTAAGCACATGGCATGTTGCAAAGGCTTGAATGGATCGTGCTTTACTGCTTAAACAAAGCCTCAGTGCATATGACATCGTTAGTAAACAGTCTCTGTTGCTTACTGCGCGCTATGTACAGTTGCGTACCTCTGTTCTAATTAGATTATACTTTCTTTAACGAGAGAAATAAACTATTCATGTTCTTGTTCTTAAGATGTGCGTATACTTGTTTCATCTTATCATTAGATTTTATTTATAAACGTATTTCTGCACTTGAGTATATTGTTGAAAACGACCAAGAAGTAGCAATTCCAAGAAGGAACAAGGTCATTCATCTAGTACTACTACACTAATAATGAGCTACAGTAGTAGTAAAAAAGTGTCACAGAGTAAACAACCAAAACACATGGTCAATTAGTACGCAGCGAAGTATTAAGTTGAAATCACGTATCTACGTGCAATTGCAGTGTTGCTTGCAAGGTATACAAGTTCGGGAAAAGCTCTTGTTCTCTTTCTGCGGGGGAAGATTCATTCTTTTTGTGATGCTACTAGTCTCTTGATAGATTTCATCATTCCACAACCCAAACTGATTTGGTTCTTTTAATCAAGAGGGATTGAGACAACGACAGCGGCAACGACCTCGCCGTGTCAGGAGCCCGAACCATAACCGAGCCGACTCAAACCAGAATCGATCAAGGGCATTTTTGGTTTATGACGCGTGGCCAAGGATGATTGGCAGAAAGAGTGCCACGTGAGTACGACAGTCAACAATCAACAGCATCGTCACACACGCATGTATTTTCTTGAGGTAATAGCACCTCAGGTACCTAACTTGCATAGAATGTGATGATTCGGTCCTGCATTTGTAAAACTTGACTCCATCATACCCCAACTTGCACCTCATGTGTGAGATGATTTAGTCTCAGTCCAATCACAATTCTACAATTGGCAGCCAGGTGGCTGGACCGATCAGCGCACGCATTTTTGCAGAAACCCCCTGCCGTTTTCTTTAATCAATTCGCACTCAGTGTCCGAACCAACCGACCAGAATCGGCACTAACGGCGGCCCGTGCGCGTGGCCAGCATGGCGCACAACGCGATGGATGAAGCGGCGGCGCTGGTCGTGCGACGTGCGCGGGCGCAGCACGCTCTGGGTGCTCTTCCACCAGGACGACTGCGAGCGCGTCCGCAACGGCACGGCCTTCGGCGCGTTCCCCGTCTCGTCCTCCGCCGCGGCCGCGTCGCTCCCCACCGAATTCCACCAGCTGCCGTCGGCTCGACCGTGCGTCCCAGAGATCTTCTTGGAGGACGAGATCGTTATGGCCGAGAGCTCTGACGAGATAACTCCGGTGGTGGAGCGCGTCTTGGTTGTCGACACCTCGGGAGAGATGGAAACCGAAGCTTATGGGTCCGGAGAGGTCAAGGCCATGAAGGATCACATAGATCTCGAATCTTCGCAGCCCAAGAAGCCGCCGCCCATGGACCTGAAGGAGATCGCCGGGAGCTTCCGGCTCGCTGCCTCGGTCTTCAGCAAGAAGTGGCACAAGTGGAGGCGCAAGCAGAAGCTCAAGAAGGAGGAGGCGGCCGGCAGCAAGGGCAGCGGCCGCGGCAATGCCGCCGTCGGAGAAGCCATCCAAGCCCTCCTTCCTTCGGCGGAGCCGCCTTCGTAGGGAGGCAGGCTCGGTGTTCGCCGGAGGCCGTCGTTCGTGCGACACGGACCCAAGCTTCTCCCTTGATGCTGGCCGCATGTCTGTCGACGATGTAGGTCTATCCTGGGACGGGCCCCGCGCGTCCTGGGACGGCTACCCCTTCGGCGCCGGCGCCGGCATTGGCCTTGGCCGAGCGCCTCCGCCGCTGTCACGGCTCCCGCCCATCCTCTCCGCGCTCGAGGACTCACCTGCCGGCGTGGTGGAACGCTCCGACGGCCAAATTCCTGTGGAAGATGACTCGCAGCCCGAGCCTGACGGCGACGCCAACACCCCCGAGGCTCGGCGCAGACGCGAGACTACTACATGGACACGTCGAGCCGGAGGCGCCGGAGCCTGGAGCGGTCAAGCTCCGTGCTGACAAGGTCGTTCGAAGTGCCCGACCCAAAGCCAACCCCTGCAGCGGCCGCCATCACCAATGCCACGGTGCCCCGCTGACCGGCAGCTCAGAGTTCTACCACTTCCACCATGCCGAAGACCTGCTCGACCAACGGTTCAACTCCAACTCTCTCGTCAAAGACTTCCCGGTGACCCTGGACGCCGCGTTCCCGGGCCCCGCCAAGAAGCCACGGCGTCTAAGCAAGGCGTGGACCCTCTGGGGCTTCATACACTGCCGGGCCACGGGCCGCCGGGGCAGCCCGTCCGACGCCCCGGACCGCGCGTTCTCGGAGTCGTGGCCGAAGCTGCGCGTCCGCGGGGTACAACAACGCCGGGATGCAGAGGTGCAACAGCAACACCAGCGCGCGAAGCTCGTTCAGCAGCAACAGCGCCGGCCTGGGCAGCTCGCGGCGCTGCTTCGTCAACGGCCACGGCAGCGTCAAGCGGCGACAGGAAGACCAGTGCGTGCTGGAGCGGAACAGCGGCGCTCGGTACTCGCCGGGGCACCACGCCGACAACGGCATGATGCGGTTCTACCTGACCCCGCTGCGGAGCGCCAGCGGCCGGCGCGGCGCCACCGGGCTGCCGGCCAACGGCGGCCGGCATCTGCGGTCGCAGTCGTTCGCGAGGAGCATGCTCCGGCTGTACTGAGGCGTGGCATCTCGTTTTCACCTGACCAGTAGCTCGGCACTCCGGTCGAGTTGTTTCTTTGCAGCAGCAGTAGTGATTAAGGGCAATGGTATAGTCATAAATCCTTTTATTACATGCTTGTGTAGGTTTGGATGGAACGGAACGAGGTTTATCTCATGTGATCACTTGTTTGTCTCGTGCTGTTCTTCTGCCATTGCTTCTGTTCGTTGTCGGCAGCTGGTGGAATTCGGTGGGGAGCGCCGCGGCCGCAGCGGAGGACGAGACAAGGAATGCGCCGAAGGCCGTGCCGTCGCGGATGCGCTCGCGGTCGTTGTCGGTGTCAAAACCGGCGAATCTCAGATAGGGGGTTCCGAACTGTGCGTCTAAAGCGGATGGTAACAGGAGGCAGGGGATACGATGTTTTACTCAGATTCGGGTTCTCTTGATGGAGGTAAAACCCTACGTCCTGCTTGATTAATATTGATGATATGGGTAGTACAAGAGTAGATCTACCACGAGATTAAAAAGGCTAAACCCTAGAAGCTAGCCTATGGTATGATTGTATGTTGTGATTGTTGTCTTACGGACTAAAACCCTTCGGTTTATATAGACACCAGAGAGGGTTAGGGTTACACAGAGTCGGTTACAATGGTAGAAGATCTACATATCCGTATCGCCAAGCTTGCCTTCCACACCAAGAAAAGTTCCTTCCGGATACGGGACGAAGTCTTCAATCTTGTATCTTCATAGTCCAGAAGTCCGGCCGAAGGTATAGTCCGGCTATCTGGACACCCCCTAATCCAGGACTCCCTCAGTAGCCCCTGAACCAGGCTTCAATGACGATGAGTCCGGCGCGCGGATTGTCTTCGGCATTGCAAGACAGGTTCCTCCTTCAAGTACTTCATAGAAGATTTTAAACACAAAGGTAGTGTCCGGCTTTGCAAAATAAGTTTCTACATATTGCCATAGAAAGAATAATATTTACACAAATCTAATCTGCTGACGTATTCCGTAGCGTGACATCACACCACGGCCAAGTCTTTATTCGAATCGTTTTACTGTCCCACCTCAGCGCGTTTAGCGAGGCGGTTTCCTTGGCATGTCTTATCAAAGCAGAGACCGTATTCCCTTATTCCGGGATTCTCATCAATACGGGCGTGGGCAACCCAACCGTACCCGTTGGTATGTTTTCTCGATCAAAGGCGAGTCCCAAATGGTCACTGGGAGGGCCCTTGGTATTCAACCTCTTATAAAAAGACCAAGGCCTTACTCCTTTCTTTCAATCTCAAACGAGTTCGCCCTTCGCCTCGAGTTCCAACACCCAAGGCTCCAGATTTCAGGCGCTTCGGACCTTCGACAATGTCCGGTTCCGACCTTCGAGGCCGATGGATGCCCTCCTCCATCACGGAGGAGGACGTGCTGAAGTTGAGAGAGGCCAGGTTCTTGACCGGCAAAATCTCGCATAGGCTGCCTGCTCAAGGGCAAGTCATTCCCACTCCCAAGCCTGGTGAGAGTGTGGTGTTCATGTCTCACTTCCTTCGGGGGCTAGGCTTCCCGACGGATCCCTTCGTGAGGGGCTCATGTTTTATTATGGGCTGGAATTTCACGACTTAGCTCCGGAGTCCATCCTCCATATTTCCTCATTCATCGTCGTGTGTGAAGCCTTCCTCCGTATTACTCCTCACTTCGGACTATGGCTCAAGACCTTCAAAGTAGAGCCGAAGATGATCGAGGGATGGCACGCGGAGTGCGGAGGTGCTTTTATAAGCAAGAATGCTGGTGCTCCATGGCCCGAGGGCTCTTTTCAAGGGGAGTCCAACTTATGGCAACGAGAGTGGTTTTATATCACAGCTCCCAGGAGCACCAAGTGGGTGGCTGTTGGGGAACGTAGTAATTTCAAAAAAATTCCTACGCACACGCAAGATCATTGTGATGCATAGCAACGAGAGGGGAGAGTGTGATCTACATACCCTTGTAGACCGACAGCGGAAGCGTTATGACAACGCGGTTGATGTAGTCGTACGTCTTCACGGCCCGACCGATCAAGCACCGAAACTACGGCACCTCCGAGTTTTAGCACACATTCAGCTCGATGACGATCCCCGGACTCCGATCCAGCAAAGTGTCGGGGAAGAGTTCCGTCAGCACGACGGCGTGGCGACGATCTTGATGTTCTACCGTCGCAGGGCTTCGCCTAAGCACCGCTACAATATTATCGAGGAGTATGGTGGAAGGGGGCACCGCACAGGCTAAGAAAACGATCACGTGGATCAACTTGTGTGTCTAGGGGTGCCCCCTGCCCCCGTATATAAAGGAGCAAGGGGAGGAGGCCGGCCGGCCCTAGGGCGCGCCAAGGAGGAGTCCTCCTCCTCCTAGTAGGAGTAGGACTGCCCTCTTTCCTACTCCTACTAGGAGGGGGAAAGGAAGGGGGAGAGGGAGAAGGAAAGGGGGGCGCCGCCCCCCCTCTCCTAGTCCAATTCGGACCAGAGGGGGAGGGGGCCCGCGGCCCACCCTGGCCGCCACTCTCTCTCCACTAGGGCCCATGAGGCCCATTACTTCTCCCGGGGGGTTTCCGGTAACCCTCCGGCACTCCGGTTTTCTCCGAAATCATCCGGAACACTTCCGGTGTCTGAATATAGCCGTCCAATATATCAATCTTTATGTCTCGACCATTTCGAGACTCCTCGTCATGTCCATGATCACATCCGGGACTCCGAACTAACTTCGGTTCATCAAAACTCATAAACTCATAATATAACTATCATTGAAACCTTAAGCGTGCGGACCCTACGGGTTCGAGAACAATGTAGACATGACCGAGACATGTCTCCGGTCAATAACCAATAGCGGAACCTGGATGCTCATATTGGCTCCCACATATTCTACGAAGATCTTTATCGGTCAGACCGCATAACAACATACGTTGCTCCCTTTGTCATCGGTATGTTACTTGCCCGAGATTCGATCGTCGGTATCTCAATACCTAGTTCAATCTCGTTATCGGCAAGTCTTTTTACTCGTTTCGTAATACATCATCTTGCAACTAACTCATTAGTTGCAATGCTTGCAAGGCTTATGTGATGTGCATTACCGAGAGGGCCCAGAGATACCTCTCCGACAATCGGAGTGACAAATCCTAATCTCGAAATACGCCAACCCAACATGTACCTTTGGAGACACCTGTAGAGCTCCTTTATAATCACCCAGTTACGTTGTGACGTTTGGTAGCACACAAAGTGTTCCTCCGGCAAATGGGAGTTGCATAATCTCATAGTCATAGGAACATGTATAAGTCATGAAGAAAGCAATAGCAACATACTAAATGATCGGGTGCTAAGCTAATGGAATGGGTCATGTCAATCACATCATTCTCCTAATGATGTGATCCCGTTAATCAAATGACAACTCATGTCTATGGTTAGGAAACATAACCATCTTTGATCAACGAGCTAGTCAAGTAGAGGCATACTAGTGACACTCTGTTTGTCTATGTATTCACACATGTATTATGTTTCCGGTTAATACGATTCTAGCATGAATAATAAACATTTATCATGATATAAGGAAATAAATAATAACTTTATTATTGCCTCTAGGGCATATTTCCTTCAGTCTCATAAAACTATATGCTTTGATCATCTCATCAAAGCACATATTCCAACTCTGAGATGCTTGCACCAGTCCATAGATGGATCGCTGGAGCTTGCATATTTTGTTAGTACCTTTAGGATTGACAAAACCTTCTGGTTGCATCATATACAACTCTTCTTTAATAAATCCATTAAGGAATGCATTTTTGTTTATCCATTTGCCAGATTTCATAAAATGCGGCAATTGCTAACATGATTCAGACAGACTTAAGCATAGATACGAGTGAGAAACTCTCATCATAGTCAACACCTTGAACTTGTCGAAAACCTTTTGCGACAATTCTAACTTTGTAGATAGTAACACTACTATCAGCGTCCGTCTTCCTCTTGAAGATCCATTTAATCTCAATGGCTCACCGATCATTGGGCAAGTCAATCAAAGTCCATACTTTGTTCTCATACATGGATCTCATCTCAGATTTCATGGCCTCAAGCCATTTTGCGGAATCTGGGCTCATCATCGCTTCCTCATAGTTCGTAGGCTTGTCATGATCAAGTAACATGACCTCCAGAACAGGATTACCGTACCGCTCTGGTGCGGATCTCACTCTGGTTTACCTACGAGGTTCGGTAGTAACTTGATCTGAAGTTACATGATCATCATCATTAGCTTCCTCACTAATTGGTGTAGTAGTCACAAGAACAGATTTCTGTGATGAACTACTTTCTAATAAGGGAGAAGGTACAATTACCTTATCAAGTTTTCTACTTTCCTCCCACTCACTTCTTTTGAGAGAAACTTTTTCTCTGGAAAGGATCCATTCTCAGCAACGAATATATTGCCTTCGGATCTGTGATAGAAGGTGTACCCAACATTTTCTTTTGGGTATCCTATGAAGACGCACTTCTCCGATTTGGATTAGAGCTTATCAGGTTGAAACCTTTTCACATAAGCATTGCAACCTCAAACTTTAAGAAACGATAGCTTAGGTTTCAAACCATAGTTCATACGGTGTCGTCTCAACGGATTTAGATGGTGCCCTATTTAACGTGAATGTAGCTATCTTTAATGCATGACCCCAAAAACTATAGTGGTAAATCAGTAAGAAACATCATAGATCGCACCATATATAATAAAGTACGGTTACGACGTTCGGACACACTATTACAGTGTGGTGTTCCAGGTGGCGTGAGTGGTGAAACTATTTCACATTGTTTTAACTGAAGGCCAAACTCATAACTCAAATATTCTCTTCCACGATTAGATCATAGAAACTTTATTTTCTTGTTACGATGATTTTCCACTTCACTCTGAAATTCTTTGAACTTTTCAAATGTTTCAGACTTATGTTTCATCAAGTAGATATACCCATATCTGCTCAAATCATCTGTGAAGTTCAGAAAATAACGATACTTGCCGTGAGCCTTAATACTCATCGGACCGCATACATCAGTATGTATTATTTCCAATAAGTTTGTTGCTCGCTCCATTGTTTCAGAGAACGGTGTTTTTGTCATCTTACCCATAAGGCACGGTTCGCAAGTACCAAGTGATTCATAATCAAGTGGTTCCAAAATCCCATCAGCATGGAGTTTCTTCATGCGCTTTACACCAATATGACCTAAACGGCAGTGCCACAAATAAGTTGCACTATCATTATTAACTTTGCATCTTTTGGCTTTCAATATTATGAATATGTGTATCACTACGATCGAGATCCAACAAACCATATTCGTTGGTGTGTATGACCATAGAAGGTTTTATTCATGTAAACAGAACAACAATTGTTCTCTAACTTAAATGAATAACCGTATTACAATAAATATGATCAAATCATATTCATGCTCAACGCAAACACCAAATAACACTTATTTCGGTTCAACACTAATCCCGAAAGTATAGGGAGTGTGCGATGATGATTATATCAATCTTGGAACCACTTCCAACACACATCGTCACTTTACCCTTAACTAGTTTCTGTTCATTCTGCAACTCCCGTTTCAAGTTACTACTCTTAGAAACTAAACCAGTATCAAATACCGAGGGGTTGCTATGAACACTAGTAAAGCGCACATCAATAACATGTATATCCAATATACCTTTGTTCACTTTGCCATCCTTCTTATCCACCAATTACTTGTGGTAGTTCCGCTTTTAGTGACCAGTCCCTTTGCAGTAGAAGCACTCAGTCTCAGGCTTAGGTCCAGACTTGGACTTCTTCACTTGAGCAGCAACTTGCTTGTCATTCTTCTTGAAGTTCCCCTTCTTCCCTTTGCCCTTTTCTTGAAACTAGTGGTCTTGTTAACCATCAACACTTGATGTTTTTCTTGATTTCTACCTTCGTCGATTTCAGCATCACGAAGAGCTTGGGAATTACTTTCGTCATCCCTTGAATATTATAGTTCATCACGAAGTTCTACTAACTTGGTGATGGTGACTAGAGAATTCTGTCAATCACTATTTTATCTGGAAGATTAACTCCCACTTGATTCAAGCGATTGTAGTACCCAGACAATCTGAGCACATGCTCACTAGTTGAGCGATTCTCCTCCATCTTTTAGCTATAGAACTTGTTGGAAACTTCATATCTCTCAACTCGGGTATTTGCTTGAAATATTAACTTCAACTCCTGGAACATCTCATATGGTCCATGACGTTCAAAACGTCTTTGAAGTCTCGATTCTAAGCCGTTAAGCATGATGCACTAAACTATCAAGTAGTCATCATATTGAGCTAGCCAAACGTTCATAACGTCTGCATCTGCTCCTGCAATAGGCCTGTCACCTAGTGGTGCATCAAGGACATAATTCTTCTGTGCAGCAATGAGGATAAACCTCAGATCACGGATCCAATCCGCATCATTGCTACTAACATCTTTCAACACAATTTTTCTCTAGGAACATATCAAAATAAACACAGGGAAGCAACAACGCGAGCTATTGATCTACAACATGATTTGCAAAATACTACCAGGACTAAGTTCATGATAAATTTAACTTCAATTAATCATATTACTTAAGAACTCCCACTTAGATAGACATCCCTCTAATCCTCTAAGTGATCACGTGATCCAAATCAACTAAACCATGTCCGATCATCATGTGAGATGGAGTAGCTTCATTGGTGAACATCACTATGTTGATCATATCTACTATATGATTCACGCTCGACCTTTCGGTCTCCGTGTTCCGAGGCCATATCTGTATATGCTTGGCTCGTCGTATAACCTGAGTATTCCGCGTGTGCAACTGTTTTGCACCCGTTGTATTTGAATGTAGAGCCTATCACACCCGATCATCACGTGGTGTCTCAGCACGAAGAACTTTCACAACGGTGCATACTCAGGGAGAACACTTCTTGATAATTAGTGAGAGATCATCTTAAAATGCTACCGTCAAACTAAGCAAAAATAAGATGTATAAAAGATAAACATCATATGCAATCAAAATATGTGACATGATATGGCCATCATCATCTTGCGCCTCTGATCTCGATCTCCAAAGTACTGTCATGATCTATATCGTCACCGGCATGACACCATGATCTCCATCATCTTGATCTATATCAATGTGTCGTCACATGGTCATCTCGCCAACAATTGCTCTTGCAACTACTGCTATCGCATAGCGATAAAGTAAAGCAATTATTGGGCACTTGCATCTTATGCAATAGAGAGACAACCATAAGGATTTTGCCAGTTGCCGATAACTTCAACAAAACATGATCATCTCATACAACAACTTATATCTCATCACGTCTTGACCATATCACATCACAACATGCCCTGCAAAAACAAGTTAGACATCCTCTACTTTGTTGTTGCAAGTTTTACGTGGCTGCTACTGGGCTTAGCAAGAACCGTACTTACCTACGCATCAAAACACAATGATAGTTTGTCAAGTTGGTGCTGTTTTAACCTTCGCAAGGACCGGGCATAGCCATACTCGGTTCAACTAAAGTTGGAGAAACTGACACCCGCTAGCCACCTGTGTGCAAAGCACGTCGGTAGAACCAGTCTCGCGTAAGCGTACGCGTAATGTCGGTCCGGGCCGCTTCATCCAACAATACCGCCGAACCAAAGTATGACATGCTGGTAAGCAGTATGACTTATATCGCCCACAACTCACTTGTGTTCTACTCGTGCATATAACATCAACGCATAAAACCTAGGCTCGGATGCCACTGTTGGGGAACGTAGTAATTTCAAAAAAGTTCCTACGCACACGCAAGATCATGGTGATGCATAGCAACGAGAGGGGAGTGTGTGATCTACATATCCTTGTAGACCGACAGCGGAAGCGTTATGACAACGCGGTTGAGTCGTATGTCTTCACGCCTGACCGATCAAGCACCGAAACTACGGCACCTCCGAGTTTTAGCACACGTTCAGCTCGATGACGATCCCCGGACTCCGATCCAGCAAAGTGTCGGGGAAGAGTTCCATCTGCACGACGGCGTGGTGACGATCTTGATGTTCTACCGTCGCAGGGCTTCGCCTAAGCACCGCTACAATATTATCGAGGAGTATGGTGGAAGGGGGCACCGCACACGGCTAAGAAAACGATCACGTGGATCAACTTGTGTGTCTAGGGGTGCCCCTGCCCCCGTATATAAAGGAGCAAGGGGAGGAGGCCGGCCAGCCCTAGGGCGCGCCAAGGAGGAGGAGTCCTCCTCCTAGTAGGAGTAGGACTCCCCTCTTTCCTACTCCTACTAGGAGGGGGAAAGGAAGGGGGAGAGGGAGAAGGAAAGGGGGGCGCCGCCCCCCTCTCCTAGTCCAATTTGGACCAGAGGGGGAGGGGGCGCGCGGCCCACCCTGGCCGCCCCTCTCTCTCTCCACTAGGGCCCATGAGGCCCATTACTTCTCCTCGGGGGGGGGGGGGGGGTTCCGGTAACCCTCCGGCACTCCGGTTTTCTCCGAAATCATCCGGAACACTTCCGGTGTCCGAATATAGCCGTCCAATATATCAATCTTTATGTCTCGACCATTTCGAGACTCCTCGTCATGTCCGTGATCACATCCGGGACTCCAAACTAACTTCGGTACATCAAAACTCATAAACTCATAATATAACTGTCATTGAAACCTTAAGCGTGCGGACCCTATGGGTTCGAGAACAATGTAGACATGACCGAGACATGTCTTCGGTCAATAACCAATAGTGGAACCTGGATGCTCATATTGGCTCCCACATATTCTACGAAGATCTTTATCGGTCAGACCGCATAACAACATACATTGCTCCCTTTGTCATCGGTATGTTACTTGCCCGAGATTCGATCGTCGGTATCTCAATACCTAGTTCAATCTCGTTACTGGCAAGTCTTTTTACTCGTTTCGTAATACATCATCTTGCAACTAACTCATTAGTTGCAATGCTTGCAAGGCTTATGTGATGTGCATTACCGAGAGGGCCCAGAGATACCTCTCCGACAATCGGAGTGACAAATCCTAATCTCGAAATACGCCAACCCAACATGTACCTTTGGAGACACCTGTAGAGCTCCTTTATAATCACCCAGTTACGTTGTGACGTTTGGTAGCACACAAAGTGTTCCTCCGGCAAACGGGAGTTGCATAATCTCATAGTCATAGGAACATGTATAAGTCATGAAGAAAGCAATAACAACATACTAATTGATCGGGTGCTAAGCTAATGGAATGGGTCATGTCAATCACATCATTCTCCTAATGATGTGATCCCGTTAATCAAATGACAACTCATGTCTATGGTTAGGAAACATAACCATCTTTGATCAACGAGCTAGTCAAGTAGAGGCATACTAGTGACACTCTGTTTGTCTATGTATTCACACATGTATTATGTTTCCGGTTGATACAATTCTAGCATGAATAATAAACATTTATCATGATATAAGGAAATAAATAATAACTTTATTATTGCCTCTAGGGCATATTTCCTTCAGTGGCGCTGCCTGCTTTCCGCTCGGGTCCCCCACCACGACTGGCGTCATGGGTCAATAAGGGGCTGGACTGGGGGTCGGCAAAGGACGTGCCCCTGTTGCAGGGCCGCATCCGAGATCTCCTAGAAAGAGACATCAGTCTGGTCGTGGTGACACAGGTTATGTTAATTCGCCGAGTTCTGCCCTGCAAACGTCGCCCCCTCCGCCTGTGGGAGTTCAACCCGGAGGGACCACGAGTTCTCCAACATTTTCTTGGCATGACGCCCGTGGAGATGTGCAAATTGTTCTTCGGACCACAAGTAGTGTGCCCGGATTCTTCGGAGGACGCAGGTCTGAGCTGCAATCGTCCGGATACTCAAGTAAGTAGCCTTGTGCCCGGACTCGCTATCCGTGTATTTATCATAAAATTGCCCCTAAAAGAGATGTCCTTTAAACAGGAGTGGATAGCGAAAGCAAAGCTAATCAGGTGTCCGGCCCCCCTCCCCGAGACCACGCCGGATCCCGTGCTAGAAAGGATGTTGGAGGTTGTGCCTTCGGAGGAAATCGAGGGAGGGTACAAGGAAGCTACAGCCTCCTCGAAGGAGGTTGTCCGGAAGGGAGGAATCAAAAATTCCTCTCCTCAGGGGAAGAAGAGGACCGCCTCTGACGACCCGGAGACCATGGCCTCAAAGCGGGGGAAGAAATCTTCGTCAGAGGGTCCTGCGCTGGGGGATACTTCGGCCGAATTATGTCCTCAAGGGGATCAGCTCTCCACCGAGCCGTAAGTAGAGAGGAGTTTTTCTTTTTAAGAAATAAGAGAAATCCTTGCGTTATATCTGAGAAGAGTAATTGAAAATTTACCTTGTAGCTCGGACCTTAGCCCTTCTCAGCAGAGCTCGTCTTCGGGGGATCTTCTTCCGGAGATGATGGAGAGCGGAACGCCTCCCCCTGCCGTACCGCCTTGCGAGGCGGGCGATCCTGAGGTATCGTCGCGGAGGGTTTCTTCGAATCCAGCAGGGCCGGAAGGTAGTCATATGGCCCCCCAAAGCCCTCCGCGTCCGGCCTTCGAAAAGGGCCATCAGACAAGTCCGGACCGTCTGGTGCGCGGTCGGAGGAGCTGAAGGATCTGCTCATGCGAGCATCTATCTCAAAGGAGCACCGTGCATTGATGGGTACGGTGATTGAGAGGATTTCATCCGCGGAGAGCGGATTGCACGAGGCCGTCAAGAGTTTACTGACAGGTTTTGAGGTACGCGAAATAATGTACCCTTTTTGGACAGTTGCGCATAAATAAGATGCGCCCTGTGTAGATAGTAGCCCCTGAGACTCTGTGCATTGTCAAAAGTGACGACGCGCAGAGGATCGTAATCCCAGGTCTAATATGCCGCCTTTATACGTAGGTGGCGAAGTGTCCGGTGGCCAGCCGGACTGATGAAGTTGCCGAGCTAAAGCGGCAACTTGACGTGGCAGATGCCGACATCGCGTTTGTCAACAAGCGGCTTGACGAGGCACAAGGTATGTAATTCCCCCGGCGGCACCTGGTAAGAGGAGCTTTATGCCAGTATCTTACAATGTGTGCGCTTGATGCAGATGGTGCTGCTGCCATGGAGAATCTTCGGGCGGAACTTGCCCGAGCCAAGGAGCAAGCCAGGAAAAGTGATGCGGCTGCCTTAAAGGCAATTGAAGAGCTGAAAGTCGAACAGGCTGCTCACTGCCGAAGCAAGAAGGAAATGGCCGAGATGGCCATGAAGCTGAAGAACGCTGCTGACCGTTGCAAGCTTCTTGAAAAAGAAGATCGGGCAGAACAGACGGACCTGGAGAAGGCCATTGCCGATGCCAAGGATGCTCGCTCTACGATGAGAGCTATGAAGGAGGAGCTGCGTCAGGCCGGAGAGATCGCGGCTGGAAAGCCCTTTATGCTGCGGAGGAAGTTCTGTGATCCTAAACATGCTCCGTTAGACCGGATGTGGAGTACGGCGGACACCTATCTAGATTTGGCAGCGAGTGCCGCAGATGCGGCCGAACACTTCCGAGATCAAGAAGATCGCGAAGTGGAAAAGCTCTTTTGGTCGCAGTTCCACAATCCGGAGCGTCCGCTGTCATTAGCCGATCGTTTGGCCGAATGGGCCGAGCTAAATAGGTTGTCCGGACTCGCCATGAAGTATGTCATGAGTCATCTGTGGCCAGAGAGGCCAGAGCCGAAAAGTTATTTCAACTTGGTGCAACAGTTCCTTGGTGCGGCGCCGCATATCAATGCGATGAAGAGGTCAGCGTGCATAGAGGGTGCGCGGATGGCTCTTCCCGTGTCAAGACATACTGAGCGGAAATGGAGGCCACCGCTGTTGCATCCCCAGACTCGGATGGAAGCCGAGTACCTGCCGAGCACTATTTTCAGGAAGTTCTGCAAGGCACTCGTTTAATAGAGACGCAGTGCTCGAAGGATACTATATTCGAATAGCATATATTATTGTAAAACAATATTTTGATAAATTGCAGAAGCTTTTTATACTTGTTCCTGCAAGTATTATAATACCTCCGGTGCGACCGTTTAACATATATGTATATATAATCTGAAAGATGGCAGTCGTCGGCTTCAGCCCCCACGCACATAATGCGGGGGTGTTCGCAGAAGGCGCATTTTCACACTTGATCCAACGTCTTGTTCCTACAAAGGAGGTGATAGGGCAGCGAACTAGGCAATCGGACTATGATGCTTTATCACTTTCACTTAGCCATAGGAGTTTGACAGTGAGGCTACTTATATAGCCCCTGGTGGCGCCTGCGCTCGCCCGAACTCGGGACGCGTATGTGCCTGGCCGGGAAGCGGCCCTTCGTTAATGCGGAGGAATCCTAAAGATTCCTGTAAGTCATCGAGTGGTTGACCAGTCTCACGCTATATCATGACAGTCAGTTTTCGGCTTTCTCTACTGAGGTGCTCGCCTGGCCGAATCGGGGCACAATCGCAGTAGTTCTCCTGGTGCCGCCTTAGCCGATAGAGCGGAACGTAAGGTAGCAAAACACAGGAGCCGGACAAACCCAACATTTGACCAAAGACATGATTCGGAGCTGATGCATATAAGGCCAAACTCGCGACGCCGAACACTCCCTAAGGTATTCGGTCTTTATGAGGGCGGGCGGGATAACGCCCTTAGTAATAAGCCCCTAGTGTCCAGATACGTGCAAAACTCTGACGTGGCCACATGCCAAAATGCCAGCCTCCTCCTTGGTTATACCAAGAAACCAGGGGATGTGTATCAACAAGAGATAGTAAAAAAGGTTTACGCAGGGTCTTAATCTGAAAAGAATCCTTGGAACGGGTCCCTGCTGCACGTCTGCGCCTGTGTCTCCGTTGTGCCGTATCCTGGACGGGCGTAGCACGGTGTTAAGCTGTAAAAGAGAGGAACTTAGTTAAAGAAAGATCGTGCCGAACATGAGTTATACTAAATAAACAAAGTATAAATCGAAATGGGTAAAATTGAGCTTTATTGTCTCTTGTTTTATATGCGCGGAGCCCCTAGTACAGGGGTATACGGCTATTAAGCCTTTATCAATTGTATGTTTATGCCGGACTCGTCTAGCCGTGTCCGTGGTCTTGACGACCTGTTTACGTGTTGTGGCTGGTGAAGCCGCTTTATTGTGGGGCTGTCAAGGCAGCCGCACTGTCTTCCGCGCGGGAGGAACACTCAATGTTTTCCCTTTAATGAGATGATGCCTCATGGACCGGGCATCTTAAGCGTAAGAGATGCATAATGCGGTATTGCGTTAAAGCGGGCGAAAGCTTCGCGTCCCAGCAGTGCTTGATAGCTACTTGAGAATGGGGCGATGTGGAAAGTGTTGGAAATATACCCTAGAGGCAATAATAAATTAGTTATTATTATATTTCCTTGTTCATGATAATCGTTTATTATCCATGCTAGAATTGTATTGATAGGAAACTCAGATACATGTGTGGATACATAGACAACACCATGTCCCTAGTAAGCCTCTAGTTGACTAGCTCATTGACCAATAGATGGTTACAGTTTCCTGATCATGGACATTGGATGTCATTGATAACGGGATCACATCATTAGGAGAATGATGTGATGGACAAAGACCCAATCCTAAGCCTAGCACAAGATCATGTAGTTCGTATGCTAAAGCTTTTCTAATGTCAAGTATCATTTCCTTAGACCATGAGATTGTGCAACTCCCGGATACCGTAGGAGTGCTTTGGGTGTGCCAAACGTCACAATGTAACTGGGTGGCTATAAAGGTACACTACAGGTATCTCCGAAAGTGTCTGTTGGGTTGGCACGAATCGAGACTGGGATTTGTCACCCCGTGTGACGGAGAGGTATCTCTGGGCCCACTCGGTAGGACATCATCATAATGTGCACAATGTGATTAAGGAGTTGATCACGGGATGATGTGTTACGAAACGAGTAAAGAGACTTGCCGGTAACGAGATTGAACAAGGTATCGGGATACCGACGATCGAATCTCGGGAAAGTATCGTACCGCTAGACAAAGGGAATTGTATACGGGATTGATTAAGTCCTTGACATCGTGGTTCATCCGATGAGATCATCGTGGAACATGTGGGAGCCAACATGGGTATCCAGATCCCGCTGTTGGTTATTGACCGGAGAGTCATCTCGGTCATGTCTACATGTCTCCCGAACCCGTAGGGTCTACACACTTAAGGTTCGGTGACGCTAGGGTTATAGAGATATTATATGCAGTAACCCGAATGTTGTTCAGAGTCCCGGATGAGATCCCAGACGTCACGAGGAGTTCCGGAATGGTCCGGAGGTAAAGAATTATATATAGGAAGTGCTATTTCGGCCATCGGGACAAGTTTCGGGGTCACCGGTATTGTACCGGGACCACCGGAAGGGTCCCGGGGGTCCACCGGGTGGGGCCACCTACCCCGGGGGGGCCACATGGGCTGTAGGGGGTGCGCCTTAGCCTATATGGGCCAAGGGCACCAGCCCCAAGAGGCCCATGCGCCAAGAGATAAGGAAGGGAAGAGTCCCGAAGGGGGAAGGCACCTCCTAGGTGCCTTGGGGAGGAGGGATTCCTCCCTTGGCCGCCGCCCCCTAGGAGATTGGATCTCCTAGGGCCGCCCCCCCTAGGCTCCCTATATATAGTGGGGGAAGGAGGGCCTCTCAACCTACGCCTTTGGTGCCTCCCTCTCCCTCTCCAACACATCCTCCTCCTCCATAGTGCTTGGCGAAGCCCTGCCGGAGTACTGCAGCTCCACCACCACCACGCCGTCGTGCTGCTGTTGGAGCCATCTCCATCAACCTCTCCTCCCCCCTTGCTGGATCAAGAAGGAGGAGACGTCGCTGCTCCGTACGTGTGTTGAACGCGGAGGTGCCGTCCGTTCGGCGCTAGGATCATCGGTGATTTGGATCACGACGAGTACGACTCCATCAACCCCGTTCTCTTGAACGCTTCCGCGCGTGATCTACAAGGGTATGTAGATCCACTCCTCCCTCGTTGCTAGATGACTCCATAGATAGATCTTGGTGACACGTAGGAAAATTTTGAATTTATGCTACGTTCCACAACAGAAAGTTAGCTGTTCGCGACGGAAGTTATCGGGGGAGCCGAACATAACTTCTAGCCGGAGAGAACCCATGCAACGGGCATCCGGGCCTGGCGTTACCCCTTGAAAGGAGGTTTTTCTATGGCGGATTTTTGTTGGGTCTATCCCCATGTTGCGGATTGTGTCCTGGTATAACAGGTTTAGACCACTGCCGCCGTCCATCAGGACATTTGTAAAGTGGAGTCCGCCGATTATTGGATCTAATACCAAGGCAGTCCATCCTGCATTCCGGATACTTCTAGAGTAATCCTGATGGTCGAAGGTGATCGGTTTTAACAACCATTGGCGAGACTCCTTTGGGATAGGCCGTATGGCGCGTATCTCTGTTGGCGCCATTCTGTTCGTCACGTGAAGTAAGTTTACTGTTTTGACTTCTTGTGGAAAATCCTTTTGTTTCCTGGTGCTCTGCTTGTGGGGTTCGTCATCGTCCTCACTTGGTGTGTCGAGCCCCTTGTGTTCGGCGTTGAGTTTGCCGGATTGCTTGAAAACCCAACAATCTCTGTGGGTATGGTTCGCAGGCTTCCCGGGAGTACTGTGTATTTGACATATCTTGTCCAAGATTTTGTTTAAGTTGGATAGCTCGTCTCTGTTATCCTTGAGGGGCGACTTTCTCTGATTCTACCGCGAGCTTTTGAATCCGGCGTTGACCGCCGTGCTCTTTGGGCTGTTTCTCTTATTCCGGCGCTGGTCCTTGCTGCGTCGGGGTTTTCCGTTTCCATCTCTAACTTCGGATGTACTTGGGTTGCTGGTGCTACATCTTGCCAACCAGCTCCTCTCCTGCACAAAAGCGGGTCATGAGGCTTGTTAATGCGGCCATTGTTCTTGGCTTTTCTTGGCCGAGGTGTCTGGCGAGCCATTCGTCTTGAACGTTATGCTTAAAAGCTGCTAGGGCTTCGGCGTCCGGACAGTCGACTATCTGATTCTTTTTAGTAAGAAATATGTTCCAGAATTTCTGGGCTGACTCTCCGGGCTGTTGAGTTATGTGACTGAGATCGTCTGCATCCGGAGGGCGGACATAGGTCCCTTGAAAATTTGCCCGGAAAGCATCCTCAAGCTCTTCCCAACTTCCAATGGTGTTTTCGGGAAGGCTTTTGAGCCAATGCCGGGCTGGCCCTTTAAGCATGAGGGGTAAGTATTTTATGGCGTGGAGGTCATCTCCTCTGGCCATGTGTATGTGGAGGATATAATCCTCGATCCAGACCCCAGGGTCTGTTGTTCCGTCGTACGCCTCTATGTTTACGGGCTTGAATCCCGCTGGAAATTCATGGTTCAGCACCTCATCGGTGAAACATAGGGGGTGTGCGGCACCCCTGTATTTGGGTGTGCCGTGATGTTCGGATATTTGTTGTGTTGCATTGCTTACTAGAGCTTGCTTTCTTGGCCCGTAGATAGATCTGGCTGGGCCATCTTTTTGATGCGGATCCCTTGGTGGATCGCGTGCCGGCTTTTGTGCGGCGCCGCTTGCCGCTCCATGCTGGCCATGCGGTCGTCTATCCGACCGGGTGGCTTTCCTATTTTTTGACTGCGGGGGCTCTAAGGCCTCCTCGTCAAATTCAGGCAGTAGCTTTCGCTTTGGATAGCTTTTTGTGCGGCGACTGCCGCCATATTTGTCTGCGGTGTTGCGTACTTTGCTCCATCTGATGCTGAGTGCATCTTCCACAGTTTTGAGCTTTCGCTTCTGCTTTTTCAGGCTACGCGCAGTGGCGATGAGCCTTTTGTGGAGGTTCTTCTGCTCCATGAGCCTATCCGGCGTAAGGTCGTCCGGACTGTTGTTTTCGCCGGGGACGGGGTGTTCTGTTTGTTTATCCAAGGTGCCCTGTTCGGACGGTTGCTCGAAGGCATGTTCGTCGTCCACCGGCTCGTCCTGCTCTATGGATGGGTCTGTATGGCTGCTGTCTCTGTCGAGGCGGGGCTTGGAGTGGCGCTTACGTCGCCGCTTTGATTGCTTTTCGAGTGAACGATCCCTCGTTGCATCCCTATGTTCCTCGTCGTCGCTTCCTTTGGGTGTGTCTACCATGTATACATCATGAGATGAGGTGGCTGTCCAGTGCCTTATAGGCGTTGGTTCATGTTCATCTCCTACATCGTCGTCCATACCGTCGATGTCTTCGGAGTCGAAGTCGAGCACGTCGTTTAAATTATCGACAGTGGCTACGAAGTGGGTGGTGGGTGGGCTTTGAATTTCTTCATCATCCGCATCCCAACCTTATTGACCATAGTCCGGCCAGGGCTCTCCTGATAAAGAGAGAGACTTTAGTGAATTCAGAATATCGCCGAAGGGCGAGTGCTGAAAGATGTCCGCGGCGGTGAACTCCATGATCGGCGCCCAATCGGGTTCAATCGGTAGGGGCACGGAGGGCTCGGAGTCTGGAGAGGAGTTCGGCTTCTTGGAGTCACGGGCTTCGCAGAGAATAGGGCTGGCGTTGCTTGATCGCCGTAGAGATTGCAGCACCCAAGACGGTGTCCAACCACCCATCCTCGATTGGCGCAGTTGGCTCCGAATTAAGGGTCGAAGATGATGCGGGTGCGGCCTCCAGGGCACTGTTCGGTGGCAGAGCTAGATCATGCCCATCATGACAGTGCGGCGCGCTCGGCTGCGGCTCGAATCCGTCGAAGATCAAGTCTCTACGGAGGTCCGCTGTGTAGTTTAAACTTCCAAATCTGACCTGACGGCCAGGGGCGTAGCTTTCGATCTGCTCCAGATGGCCAAGTGAATTGGCCCACAGTGCAAAGCCGCCAAATACTAAGATCTGTCCGAGGAGAATAGTCTCACCCTCGATCGCATCGTCATTGATGATCGGAGGAGCCATCGGGCCTAAAAGTGACGACACAGAGGAACTCTCAATGAAAGCACCAATGTCGGTGTCAAAACCGGCGGATCTCGGGTAGGGGGTTCCGAACTGTGCGTCTAAGGTGGATGGTAACAGGAGGCAGGGGACACGATGTTTTACCCAGGTTCGGGCCCTCTTGATGGAGGTAAACCCTACGTCCTGCTTGATTAATATTGATGATATGGGTAGTACAAGAGTAGATCTACCACGAGATCAAGAAGGCTAAACCCTAGAAGCTAGCCTATGGTATGATTGTATGTTGTGATTGTTGTCCTACGGATTAAAACCCTTCGGTTTATATAGACACCAGAGAGGGTTAGGGTTACACAGAGTCGGTTACAATGGTAGAAGATCTACATATCTGTATCGCCAAGCTTGCCTTCCACGCCAAGGAAAGTTCCTTCCGGACACGGGACAAAGTCTTCAATCTTGTATCTTCATAGTCCAGGTGTCCGGCCGAAGGTATAGTCCGGCTATCCTGACACCCCCTAATCCAGGACTCCCTCAGTCGTCCTGGTGGAAGAGCGCCCAGAGTGTGCTGCGCCCGCGCACGTCACACGACCAGCGCTGCCGCTTCATCCACCGCGTCGCGCGCCATGCTGGCCACGCGCACGGGCCGCCGTTCGTGCCGATCCTAGTCGATTGGTTCGGACGCTGAGTGCAGATTGATTAAAGAAAACGGCAGGGGGGTTTCTGCAAAAATGCATGTGTTGACCGGTCCAGCCACCTGGCTGCCAATTGTAGAGTTGTGATTGGCCTGGGACTAAATCATCACATGAGGTGCAAGTTGAGGTATGGTAGAGTCAAGTTTTGTAAGTTTAGGACTAAATTATCACATTTTGTGCAAGTTAGGGTACCTGGGATGCTATTACCTCTATTTTCTTCCTTCGGCTAAAGCGACTAGATGCTGTCGGCTCGTCAGGCCGGCTGGGCCCCGATCGTCGCCTTCGCTCTCCGTCACCTCGTCACCAGGGGAAGCCAGCCGAAGAAGGCACCAGAACCGAACGCTCGGTTTCCGGTTTCCCAACGTGGTTGTGCAAATGATACTGCTGACCTGTAATGGTTGCTGCCCTTTTTTTACACAGGTACACGTACCAGTAGTGGCGCTTTGCTGACGACACACTTTGAAAAGTGAGAGCAAGTGATCTAACCGTTTATGCAAGGTATACAAGTGCCTTCGGCTTCCTCTACTTCGGCTGGGCGACGGCGGCGATCGCACCCATCGCGGCACGAGGGACCACGTACTTCTTCGGCGGCATGGCGGCAGGCTGAGAGGGGAGGAGGAGGAGAAGAAGATTGACAGGAGGAGTGAAGAGAATGAGAGGGAACCAAGGAGGGAAAGCGGGATGAAACGGCGGAAAAAGGCCCTCCTCTCGCCGGCGGAGCGGCCCCACGCCCCCTTTCCCTTGTGCCGGCGCCTCCAGGTGCCCCAGCGCGTCGGGTTCGGCTCGGGTGCGCCGGCTGTTATCTCGGCCGATCCCGACGAAAAACGAACTCATAAAGGCGCGACTGAACCGATTTTCGCTCACCGACGCTAAAAAATCGCCCGAGGCCCTATTGGGGACGCGGCTGGAGATGCTCTCATCTCAGTCGATCGTGAAGCACACACATAAAGCTCTATGGGCTGCTTTTTTTTTAAAAAGAGAGAGCTCTAAGGTCTGCGTGCGTTCGGCCTGTCGATAATCACAAATTTGGGCCAGGCTAGTTCTTCTGTTGATTTATATCGTTGCAACTTTGCCTCAGATTTTAATTGAAATGGACTAGGCCGAGCCCATTAAGCACCGGACTACCGGGCGAACTTTTTTCTTTCAGGACCAGATGACTTTCTTTATGATAATATGTGTCTCATTAATAAAATAAAGATTCAGTTACAGGCCATGTAAACACCAACATTACATGATTGAAAAGATAGGATAATCCTAGCAAAAAACCAGTGCATGTTCCTCTTCATTAAGAAAAAGTAGACAAATCACCTCTTCACCCAAGCTCGACGCCGCTCCATCGTTGATCTGCAACTTTACTGACCTCCAAAATAGTTTGCCGAAAGCAACGTGTCCTTGGACACGCCATCGAACTTCAGAACTGACACCACCGCACGACTACCACGTTGGAGTAAGAAATCAGAATTGTCAGCCTCCAACCACCAACCCAACACAAGATGCACCTTCTTCTAGCTGTCACCTACGTAGACAACCATCTGCGCGTATTCCCGGACGACAAAACCTCCCTGCTCCACTGTGACGTCGGAGACAATGCCATAGCAACGGAGACAAAGCGGAAGGAGAGACACACATGAAGGGACCGCTGTCGCCGCCTCGCCGATGTCATCCATGAACACTAACGCCACCGATCTAAAAGATCGACAAATACACAATGCCATCAACTCCGAGACACCGCCATAAAGCGGAAGTGGAGCTGAGGCAGATTTATTCGTCCGGGCACCGCTCGTACTACCCTAACGGCGCACCACGACCTATGAAACCAAACCCTAACTATAGAGGGAGGAAACGGGATCCCCTCCCTCCTGCCGCTGGAGCAGCAGTCAAAGGAAGAGGGGACCTGTCCTCGCCGGTGTAGATCAGAGGTAGAGGATCGCCTCCCTAGTCGCCTTCATGTGGCGGCAGCAGCTAGGTAAGGGGAAAACGATTCACACGTATCCAGATGAACTTTTTTCCCCTCTCTGTTTTTCCGCTATAACTGATGTATTTTCGTTTGTATATACAGGAAAAAAGAGACCAATCTCGAAAAAAAACAAGGGAGACCACATTACTGACAATTTCACATGTATCGAAGGCACAACAGAACATCCATCCTCCGTTGTCCATCGATCCACAAAGGCACAAACAGACCGGTGCATCATAACGCAAGTGAAGGAAATGAAACTGCGCAGCCACCAAGACGACGTGCAGGAGGCCCAGCCACAGCATCGTCCGCCCGCAGCTGGATGGGGCGATTCGGGAGTATGAATTGCCCGGACGGTAATGAAGAAAGGCAGTCGTTGACTGCCACTTTCCTCTGATTTCTGAGAGGGGAACAAATATGTGCCAAAATGCAACAGAAGACGATTTTCTGTTCGTAACAAGGCAGAGACCAGATCAATGACAATCTCACATCGATCCGGAAGCAGGGCAGAGCCTGAAACTCTGTTACCATCCCCTAACAGAACCAGAAACTCTCCGTTTCCATAAAAAAGCCTCATTGCCACAAACATGTACTGAAACGGATAACAGGTGGAAGCAAACGGCACATCAAGCTCACTAACTGACACACGCACGTACAGGCGTGCACACACACAACTGGCGCCGGATGATGAACTATTTCATGCTCAGAATGACAAAGCCTCCAAGCACAGCCACGAAAACGACGGGCAGGAGTCCCAACCAGAGGATCGTCTTCCCGGCGGCACGTCGTCCGACCACATCGCCTGACACCCAGAAGCCGGCCGACGCCTCTACCAGCCCGAAGACGAACACGGCGACGAGGATGCCATAGTACAAGAAGAAGGGTGCTTTGCCGTGGTGGAGAAATATACCTCCGGGCGACCTGGCTATGACGAGGCAGAGCGCCGCGGCAGCTTCGACGACGCCGCAGGAGATGAGAGCAGCTGGCAGTTTCTCGGCGTTGTTACATGCGGCGGAAATTAAGGCGAGTAGTTTCAAGAAGGCGGCTAGGAACTCCATTGTTCGTCCCTTGGGTGGTGGTGGTTGCTGGGGAAATGGGTGTGTGTTTGAGGCTCGGCGATGGCGAAGAATTTATAAGCACAACCTTTAGACGCGCAAAGTGGCACTGTTATGTCACAGGAAGAGCTGGACGTGACTTCGCAGACCAGAGAAACCAGAGCCGAACCGAACCAGAACCGAACCACACATTTTGGTTTTGCGACCCTTGGGTAAGCACATGCTTTAGAGCATATGGCATCGTTAAGGCGTGTGCTAGGCGCCATCCGCCTGTAGCGAGCCAGGCTGCAGCCGGCTTCATAGCCGTTAGATGGGGACGTGTGTATCCTATGATCGATTTGTCTTGTAGGCCTCACACGTCCGCTCCTTTACCAACTGTGCACGCACACAATGCAGACGAGAAACACCGCAGCCTCGCGGAATGCTTGAAAGCATGGATGTTGAGCATCGTCGTAGCACCTTCGCCTACGCTCGTAGCATCCGGTCGCCGCTGTGGCAACATCGCCCAGCCCGGCAGTTCTAGCTTAATTTGCTGGCGGACTCACAATACTGTTCATGAGCTCGTAGCAACCCCGGCAGCATCGTCGGGTCGGTCGCCTCACAGCGCTATTTTAAGCATCATCGTTTGTGTCACAGCACTACTTGCGGCATCGCTGGGCTATGGCCCAGAGCATCACGGCCTGGACATCATCATCGGTTGTCGAAGTTGTGGCCGTCGACGCTGTTACAACATGCCTCATGATCGTGTCTGTCGAAGCATCGCAGCAACCGCCAACGCAGTTGCAGCACATACACCTCATCGTCATGGCGGTCGAAGCATCACCGTAGCCATTGAAGCACGCATTGCAGCGTCAACATTTGTCGACATCGTGGCCGTCGAAACATTGTCGCCGTGGTCGTCGAAGCAATGTTTTCAAGGCCGTCAAAGCATCGTTGTGACCGTCAACACCGTAGCAGCATCTACGCCTCGCCATCATGGCCGTCGATGCATCGTCGCGGCCATCGAAGGTTGTCAATGTTTTGGTTGTTGAAATATTGTCTTCATGGCCATCGAAGCATGCGTCACAACATCGACGATTGTCGTGGCTTGCAGCATTGAGCGGCCAACTTGCAGCGTAACATCACTCGTCTGATAAATGGAGAATTTGCCGGCTTGCAACAACATGTGCCAGACCCCAGCATCACGTTTTCAGTAGCCACACGGGCTAGTTGGCCTTGAAGCACGACCACATGGTTGTGCAGCACCACGCACTCGACTACCGCGTCACACTTGTGATAGTAGCAACACTGGCCAGCCTTGTAGCACGATGACCGGCTTTGCAACATCGCGTCCGACTTGCAGCGTAACATGCCCAGTAGCCGCAATGCTGACCGGCCTCGTAGCATCATGCTGAATTGCAAAAGGTGGGTGGTCCACGCCCACAAAGATGTGTCCAATAGACGCAACATCGCACCGACTTCCTGCAACGGGCGGCCGACCCATAGCATCCAGTTGTTGCAATGCTCGACGTCCCGTAGCATGGCGAAGTGGCTTTGCAACATCATGCGTCGGACTTGCAATGTCACACGTCCGGTAGCCGCAACGTTGGCCGACCTTGCGTGACTGGCTGTGCAACGACACGCATCTGACTTGCAGCATTAAACGTCTGATGCATGGCGCCCCGACTTTGCAGCGTCGTACCTACGACTTCTGCAACGAGTGTGGCGACATCATATGTCCAATAGTTGCAACATTGGTCAGCCTTTGTAACGACTACACCTTCTGGTGTCGTGCCTGACTTGTTGCAATGGTGATGTTGGTGTTGTAGCATGACATTATGACTTGTGGCATCTAGGATTTGGAGCATCAGTGGCATCATGCTCGCAGCCTTGTGTCCCCATCTACGCCTCCCCCTCTCCTCGCCGCCTTTCCTTGAGCCCACGCCCACGCACAACCGGTCGCTGCCATCACCCGCTTGGCCCGAGGAGTCTTACACATGGATCGACGGGCTCCGCGAGTGGGTTAGCGTGCCTCCCGTCCACCATGTCGCGACGCCGGAGGAGGAGGCGGCCCACCTGGAGCGCTGGAACGAGCACTGGCTCGTGAAGGAGCAGGCCGACGGCGAGCAGCAGATGTTGTGGGCGCGCGAGGAGGAGGAGGAGAAGGAGCGCGCCCGCCGCGCCGCAACAAACGACGGAGAAGGCTGCCTTGACGGCGTGGCAGAGTCCGTTCGGGTGGGCTGGGCCGCCGCCCACCTTCATTGACCTCACCGGCGTCGACAAGGGCAAGGGCAACGGCAAGGCCTAGGGTAGCGTGCAGGTGTGGGCTTTTTTAACGTTTAATTAGTGTTTAAATGGACTTTGGCTAGCGATTGACTGGCTATTTATGTTTAATTATATTTATTTCCGCCACGTGCTTTTGACAAAAGAATTTATGCGGGAAAATATGGGTCTGTCACACATCGAACACACCGACCAACTCAAATAAAAAACGGACACGCCTATCCACTTTGCCGACGCAAACAGACAAAAAGCAAACAAAATGTCAGTCCATTTGGGTCACCGTGTTGTGATTGCTCTTACTGTTGTTAAATACACTGCTATTACTAGTACAGTATCTTGTGAGTTAAAAAAGTAGCAGTTTTTGTTGAGTATTATATCGACTAGCTAGTAGTAGTACTAGAAATAACAAGTCGGATCTCGCCAAAACAAATCAGTGTCAGTGGAAGCAGCAGCAGTAGGCATAGCCAAGAGAAGAAACGCACGCGAGAGTGCAACACGGACCGAGCGACACCGGTAAGTTGGCTTCGCGGCGTGTGCACAGGAAAAAGGACGCAAACAGTGAAAAAGGACGCACACAGTGGCCCCTCCAGCTGGACACGTGGTTGGCAGACGAGGCCGCTGGCGACACGGATGTTTACATCCGACTGTTTGGAAGGAGTTTCCCATCGTTAACTCCTCTAGTAAACAATCCCCGCGCCGAGAAGTGACTTTATCCAACTTAATACTTAGCTGCGTACTCCTACTAATTTACCATGAGTTTTGGTTGTTTACTCCGTGACACTTTATTACCACTAGCTCATTATTAGTGTAGTACTAGATGTATGACCTTGTTCCTTCTTAGATTTTCCTTTCAGAATTGCTACCTACTTCTTGGTCGTTTTGCACAAATATCACCAAGATGAAACAAGTATATGCACATCTCAAGAACAGGAACATGAATAGGAGTAAGAAAGTAGTTTCTTTTTCTCGTCAAAGAAATATAATCTACTCGTAATAAGAAGGGAGGTCCGCAGCTGTACATGTAGCCTTGTAGATTATTATGCAAGTTTCAGGCTCTTGTTTTCTTTGTGCGGGGAAGTACTCCCTTCGTTCGGAAATATTTGTCATCAAAATGAATAAAAGAGGATGTATCTAGACGTAAATTAGTTTTAGATACATCAATTTTAATATATATTTTTTGAGCCGGGCTAATCCCTTTTCTATTATCGAAATAACGGAAATACAATCGAGTTCCAAGGAAAAACAAACAGGGAAAGGGAAAAGCGAGCTCAAGCACTCCAGGGAAACCTGCTGTAGTCGCTCGCAATCGAAACGACCACCATGGGGCGAAAACCCTGGAGCACTAACAACTCACCGCAAAGGTATCAAAGGTTTCACAACCCACACCACAGCCTACGCAGAGGCAGAAAGCAAACACCAGTACTAGGGAGACAGGGACAACATAATGAAAAGCCTAACACCAATCGCAACCAGCTTCAAGAGAATGAGCTTCAAAAGGAGGGATCCGCTGCCAAGAGTCACCCCTGGGTGGTCCCCGTGTATGCAGACGCACAAAGGCTCATCATCTTCTTAGCGTTCATCTCCAGAAGTGCCGCACCCTGCTCCAGCTCCATTCGTTCTTCGCCTTTCAACAAACCTGCCCAGTAGGAAAGATGTGCACAAGCATTGAAAACAATCTCAAAAGGAGATGACAATTTCTTGAATTCAAATGTAGCTTGATTCCCGCGGTTCCAAATGGCCCAGCAGATGGCCGCAAGTCCCACAGTAAAGTGTTTCTCTCCATGGGGAAGAAAAGCATAACACCAAGAGTAGAACTGGCATATGTTGTTGGGGCACAAGTCAGTACCCAGCACCGCACCAACTGTGCGCCAGGCGACCCTAGCGACGGGGCACAGAAAGAATAGATGCAGGTAAGTCTCCCTGCATTTGCAGAATGAGCAACAAGGGTTGCCAGGCCAGTTTCGACGTTTCATCACATCCCTAGTGAGAACAGCGTCTTGGAACAGTTGCCATAGAAAAATCTGTATTTTGACAGGTAATTTGGCCCTCCAAATCCACCTATAGTCACAACCAGCAAGATCTCTTTCCAGATAAGAGTAAACTGACTTGGTAGTAAATCTACCTTTGGGACCAAAACTCCATTCAACACCGTCGCCCTCATCGGGATTTATAATGTTATCAACGGCCCCCTGCACCCCCTCTAGCTGGCGGGTCAGATCCGCATTCAGCCTGCGTCTGAACATGCCCCCACCAGCCCGGGATTTAAATTGGGCTATAGTATCATTCAGAAAGTTAGTAACACTAAAAAGATCTGTATATAGATCACAAAGAGGAGGGTGGGAACCAATAGGGTCCAGCCACACACGGGCTATGTTGCCAGATTTGATCACTATCTTTCTCCCGGCCATGTAGATGTCTTTAACTTTCAAAAGAGATTTCCAGACTGGAGAATCAGCGAGTCTGGGTTTAACAGATGCAACCGAGCAGTTTTTAAGGTATTTAGCTCTGACCACTTCTTGCCATAAACCTTCTCCCGTGTCAAGTTTCCACCACCATTTAACTAGGAGAGATATATTTTGTTTGTGGAGATCTTTCACCCCCAAGCCTCCTTTGCTTTTAGACCTACACACCCTGGCCCATTTGACCAGGTGGTATCGTTTCTTCCCCATCCCACCACACCAGAAAAACTTGCGGCGATACTTGTCTAATCTCTCAATAAAAGTTTTGGAAAGGAGAAACATAGACATATAGTAGTAAGCAATACTGGACAGGGAATAATTCAAAAGGGTTAGCCTCCCTACGGATGATGCAGCATTGCCAATCCATGAGTCACAACATTTAAGGTATCTAGTAGCAACAAACTCCTAATCTGAGTTTCTCAGAGAGGAGTAACTGACTGGCACCCCTAGATATTTCATAGGGAAGTGACCAATTTGACAGCCAAATAGGTCAGCATATTTCCTGAGAGTCGAATCATCCCCCCCCACACACAACACCTCGCTCTTGCGGAAGTTAATCTTGAGACCGGACATTAATTCGAACAAGTACATGAGAAGTTTAAGGTTGACTGCCTTGTCAATGTTATCTTCAATGCAAATAACTGTATCATCCGCATACTACAGAATAGCCACCCCGTTAGGAATCAGATCAGCTGCCAGCCCTTTAAATAAATTGTTTTTCTGGGCATTAAGTATCATCTTAGTAAGACACTCAGCAGCAATGTTAAAAAGAAAAGGGGACATGGGATCCCCTTGTCGGACCCCCTTATGACTTTGGAAGTAAGGGCCCGTGGTGTTATTAATTTTGACACTAACTGTGCCATTATGAAGAATTTTTCCCACCCATTCACACCATTTTGTGTTGAAGCCCCTCATCTTGTGGCATTCAAGCAAAAACTCCCAGTTAACCTTATCATATGCTTTCTCGAAGTCGAGTTTCAGGACAATTCCTGTTTTCTTCTTGACCTGAGTGTGATGTAGAATTTCGTGCAATGTCAGGATCCCATCCATGATATTACGTTTCTTGATAAAAGCATTTTGGTGGCAACTGATAAGTTTGTAAGCAAACACAACAGCCCTGTTATCCAAAACCTTGGTGATCAACTTATAGGGGCATCTCAAAAGACAAATAGGTTGAAATTCTTGGATTTTTTTGGCCCTGTTAATTTTAGGAATCAGGGTAATAGTCCCATAATTCAATCTCTCTACATCCAGCGTCCCTTCATGAAAGGCCTTAAACAGGTTCATAATATCATCATTAACAACATCCCAACAGAATCGATAGAACTCCGCTGGAATATTATCGGGTCCAGGGGCTCTATTGCTGTCCATAGAGAGAAGGGCTTTTTTAACCTCTTCCTCACTAAAGGGTCTAGTTAGGAACTCATTATCCTCATCCGTGAGTTTTTCATCATCACCCCAGGTGTCAGGATCTAAGTGGAAAAGATTCCCGAGGGCTGGACCAAAAAGCTCTTTATAGTAATGAGTAGCATGGTTTAGTAGGTTATCAGTCCCCTCAATGGTGGTGTCACCACATGAGAAGGAGTGAATAGTGTTTTTACGTTTCTTCCCATTGGCAATCCTATGGTAGAAAGCAGTGTTTTGATCACCCTTCAATAACCAAGTTTCGTGTGATTGTTGAAGCCAATATAATTCCTCATTCACCATGAGCTGCTGGAGTTCGCCACTAAGAGAGGCTCTTTTAACAAGGGTATCAGGATCAAGAGGACCTTGTTCTTCCATAGCTTCTATGGATGCAAGCTCGTCCTTGATCACTTTTTTTCTTTTTTTGGTGTGCCCGAATTTATCAGAACCCCAACCTTTTAAAAACTTTTTAAATCGCTTCAACTTGATATTTAGGACATCTATAGGATCAGAGGACTTGACTGGCTTCTGCCATATTTGTTTGACCAATGGGAGGAATTCCTCATTGGCCATCTGTTGGGGAACGTAGCATAAATTCAAAATTTTCCTACGTGTCACCAAGATCTATCTATGGAGTCATCTAGCAACGAGGGAGGATTGGATCTACATACCCTTGTAGATCGTGCGCGGAAGCGTTCAAGAGAACGGGGTTGATGGAGTCGTACTCGTCGTGATCCAAATCACCGATGATCCTAGCGCCGAACGGACGGCACCTCCGCGTTCAACACACGTACGGAGCAGCAACGTCTACTCCTTCTTGATCCAGCAAGGGGGGAGGAGAGGTTGATGGAGATCCAGCAGCACGACGGCGTGGTGGTGGAAGTAGCGGGATTCCAACAGGGCTTCGCCAAGCGCTGCGGGAGGAGGGAGATGTGTCATGGGAGGGAGAGGGAGGCGCCAGGGCTTAGGTTTTGCTGCCCTCCCTTCCCCCACTATATATAGGGCCAAGGGAGAGGGGGGGGGTGCAGCCTTGGCCCTTCCTCCAAGGAAGGGTGCGGCCAAGGGAGGAGTCCCTCCTCCCCAAGGCACCTAGGAGGTGCCTTCCCCCTTTAGGACTCTTCCTTTCCTTCTTCTCTTGGCGCATGGGCCTCTTGGGGCTGGTGCCCTTGGCCCATATAGGCTAAGGCGCACCCCCTACAGCCCATGTGGCCCCCCGGGGCAGGTGGCCCCACCCGGTGGACCCCCGGGACCCTTCCGGTGGTCCCGGTACAATACCGGTGACCCAGAAACTTGTCCCGATGGCCGAAATAGCACTTCCTATATATAATTCTTTACCTCCGGACCATTCCGGAACTCCTCGTGACGTCCGGGATCTCATCCGGGACTCCGAACAACTTTCGGATTACCGCATACTAATATCTCTATAACCCTAGCGTCACCGAACCTTAAGTGTGTAGACCCTACGGGTTCGGGAGACATGCAGACATGACCGAGATGACTCTCCGGTCAATAACCAACAGCGGGATCTATATACCCATGTTGGCTCCCACATGTTCCACGATGATCTCATCGGATGAACCACGATGTCAAGGACTTAATCAATCTCGTATACAATTCCCTTTGTCTAGCGGTACGATACTTGCCCGAGATTCGATCGTCGGTATCCCGATACCTTGTTCAATCTCGTTACCGGCAAGTCTCTTTACTCGTTTCGTAACACATCATCCCGTGATCAACTCCTTGATCACATTGTGCACATTATGATGATGTCCTACCGAGTGGGCCCATAGATACCTCTCCGTTTACACGGAGTGACAAATCCCAGTCTCGATTTGTGCCAACCCAACAGACACTTTCGGAGATACCTGTAGTGTACCTTTATAGCCACCCAGTTACGTTGTGACGTTTGGCACACCCAAAGCACTCCTACGGTATCCGGGAGTTGCACAATCTCATGGTCTAAGGAAATGATACTTGACATTAGAAAAGCTTTAGCATACGAACTACATGATCTTGTGCTAGGCTTAGGATTGGGTCTTGTCCATCACATCATTCTCCTAATGATGTGATCCCGTTATCAATGACATCCAATGTCCATGGTTAGGAAACTGTAACCATCTATTGATCAACGAGCTAGTCAACTAGAGGCTTACTAGGGACATGGTGTTGTCTATGTATCCACACATGTATCTGAGTTTCCTATCAATACAATTCTAGCATGGATAATAAACGATTATCATGAACAAGGAAATATAATAGTAACTAATTTATTATTGCCTCTAGGGCATATTTCCAACACCATCCAGCTCATCTCAAATCTAAACTCTCTAGGTTTAGGGGATTGAGGTTGCAAGCTGTTTGTGGACATAAGGAGGGGATTATGGTCAGAGACATCTCGGACCAGTTTCCTGGCAGTAACTAAGGGAAATAGATTTTCCCATTCATAGCTCATAAGAATCCTGTCAAGTTTTTCCAAGGTGGGGTGGGCTTGATTATTGGACCACGTAAACACCCCCCCCCTCCACGAAGATCTCACGAAGGCATAAGGTATTAATGATAGCATTAAACCTATCAACATACTTGGAGGCCATCATTTTTTTTGTTTTTCTCTCCACTATGTCTAAGGATGTTGAAATCACCACCCACAATGTAAGGCATTGATAAGTGACTACAATAATTGGCCAGTTCCGCAAGGAATTCATCTTTGGACTCATCATGGGCCGCACCATACACATTAAGTAAAGACCAAGCGCACTGTTTTTTAACATCGAAGATAGTAACTTGAAGAATAAATTTCCCTAGGGACCAAGAAACAACTTCCAGATTTTCTCTCTTGACCACACAGAGTAAACCCCCAGCCTTGCCAATCGAAGAGATCCAGTTCCAGTCAAAAGTACCGTATGGATCAATCTTTCTAAAGAAACTAGGAGAGAATCCTCTCTTCATCGTCTCCTGTAAACACAGAAAGTCTAGGGAATGATCTTTAATCAGATCAGAGAAGCAGGTGATCATCCCTCTTTTACCTGCCCCTCTACAGTTCCAAAAGATTCCGTTCATTTTGATTTTTTACCCCTCCCCCTAGTTGTAATGCTAGGGGGTATAGCACCATTATCAGAAGTAGCAGTGGGCTCCACTGCTTTCTGGCTTCTAGTTCTGGGCCTGGATATAGATGTTTGAATTTTACACGCACTTTTTTTCTTTTTCCTAGACCCAACAACAGTGAAATCAGAAACATCATAGTTCTGCTCATCTCCCCAATTCAGATTGACAGGGATATCCTCGCCTTTTCCATTAGTGATGAGCATCACCTCATCAGGAGGTGTATGTTTTTCTACATCACTATTTCTAATGTCTTCTAGTTCTCTAAGGATATCAATTTTAGAAAAATCACAATTAGGAATCATAACACCCATATTTCTAGCTCTAAGCATCAAGTCAGAATTAGAGAGAATATCAAAAGGATTATTAGATTTTTTGGTACCTTCCAAGTCCCTCTTCTTGCTGGCAGCTTTGGCTCTGTCCTCCACCTTCTCCAAATTGGTCATCTGGGTCCTGGTGCTGAACCTGAGAGTGTTTTCATGTAAGAGGGGAGGTGTGGGGATCACCTCACCATAGCAATCGTGAGCAGGATCAGGTGATTGCACGCTGTACTCAACTGGATCATTCTCAACAGCACCAAAAGGGCCCTCCAACTCAGTAACTTTGATTGAATTTTTCACACTGTCATCATAGGTCTTCCTCACAGTCTTTTTTCCATCACCAAGAGTAGCAGACTGACTGCACGTATCATGGGAGAGAGATAGAGCAACAGATTTATCATGGGCAGCTAAGGCCTCTTGTTCCATGGTATGAATTAGAAGAGTATCATGGTTCGAACTATCAGAGTTCACTGAAACAGGCGATTCCAGAGCATCATTAACACACTGCTTTCCCACAGATTTGGTACCTCCCACATCCTGCATACCACCAGAAGAGCTACCCCTCATATCATCTATTAGTTCCTCTCTTTTTTGTTTCTTGGGTGAAGGCTGAACCTGTTTAGTAGAGGTTTTCACACGGATGTTCTCTCTGTCAGGATTTCGAACCAGGACTCGCTCCACTTCAAAAGTGAAGTCATAGAAGCGATTCCCCAGGACTGACTCAGCCACTGTGATGATCTCATCAATGTTACGACAACCCAATTTCACTCGAACTGAATCAGGACGATGCAGTGTAGCCAAGTCAATCTCAAGCGGGACTCCAGCCAGAGAAGCCACAAAGGCAACATTTCTCTCACATCTTTTGTCAGTAGGAATTCCACCCACTTTGACCCATGCTTTCTCTAGCAAACCTTTGGCCCCATCATCATGTTCCCATCTGGTAACCCTCACCACCGTTCCACACGGTTTCATGATCATGCGATCACTATAACAAGCTTTTTCCACTTCTCTAATGTTAGGAAATCTAAGAAAGAACACCCCAGGCTCGACCAACTTGGTAGAGCATCTCCATGTTTTGCCTAGGTACAAGAAGAACGCGTCGTTCATCTGTTTGACAGTGGGATTTCCTTTCAACACCGTGATCATGACGTTACACGACCTCTCCCTAGCTTGTTCAGCAGAACAGTAATCATGGATGTAGAAGAAACCCTGCCCCCTAGCTTGAAACACACACATCGGGGCAATGCATTCCCAGGGTAAGAATTCTATGCAAACAGATGCAAGATGCCCCAACTTGTTGCATCTCTCGCAAAACGCAAGTGAACATCGCACCGCAGCATGATCCGCAACTTTGCAGATAGGACAAAAGTCATCAGAATTGGAAGAAGGCACCTGAGATTTGGCCACGGCCCTCGAATCAGAGGGCGCAGCCGTCATCGAGGCCGGATCCTTGGGCTGATGCGCGCTGCTTCCTCCGCCCGAGTCCGCCGAGGCCTTGTTCTTCGCCACCTAGGCACCCCCCGAGCTGGAGCTCTGCCGCTCCGCCGCTGCCGCGGCAGCGTCCCAGCGCGGAGCCTCGGAGGTGTCGGATGTGCCGGATTTGTTGGTGTAGTCGTTGGTGCCATCTCTCCTCCATGAGAAACGCCCGCCGCCGCGGTCGAACCTGCCTGCCGCCGCGGTCAGATCTGCCCGCACCACGGTCGAAACGTCCGCCACCGCGTCCGAATCGGCCCGCACCGCGGTCCGCGCGCCCGGTGCCGAACCCCTCACGGCGATCGCCGTAGTAGCCTTGCTCCGTCTTGTCCATGGGATCTGGTGGGCGAGGAGGAGTGGCCGCGACTTCAGCGAAGGATCTGCAGTCTCCACCGATTTTCCCCCGCCACCAAGAGAAGGAAGGGGAGGAGTCAGATCTGGATTTAGGGTTATGCGGCGCCGCCCACAGGTGAGTGAGAGTTGCGTCTAGGTCAAGAGGAGTATGGGGTGGTTTTATACTTCCCCTCGATCCAGTGCGGAGCGGGCGGAGCCCGGGATCACCGTCCACGTGGGCGCAATCCGCCATTGGCGGCATCTCTCTCCCCCCTGGGTCCACGCAACAGGTCGGGGGCGTGGTGCGCCCGCGTCGTGCCATGTACCGCGGTGTTGGATCCGTGCGCCACCGTGGAATCCTTGATCGGGACGTCACCATCGTGCCGGAAAACCGCTCGGGGCTCCGCTGGAATCCTGTCATCAACCCTAGCAAAAAAACACGGGAACGAGACAATACTCCCTATGTCAACCGATTCGTGCTCCCTGAGAGCTTTGGCGTCGATCACGACACCCCTGTCGTCGAAGAGCACGAGGCGAAGAGCGTCTCCACGGAGGAGGAGCTCGCCGTCGTGCAGGTGGATGGTGCGGGCGGTCGTCAGGTCCGCTGCATAGCGCACGCGCCAGCGAGTGTCAACCATCCTGTCTCCAGCGGAGAAAACTATCAGATTTGAAATCACATCAATTTTAATATATTTTGATGACAAGTATTTTCGAACGGAAGAAGTATTACTTGTTGGATATTTTCAAAATAAATAAAGTTATTGTATTTTGGAATATATTTGTGTCTCGTGTAAATAGGATAAAGAGAGAGAAAGAAAATATGCTTTGCCTAATTATCTTGGGCTAATTAAGGGTATGGCCGTGGGTGCATTATTTAATGCATTAAAGTGCATGCAAGCAAGCACACACTTGCACGTCTCAGCAATGAATCGATGTCCCGGTCGGCCACTAGCATGCATGTTTGTGAATCGGTGGCGGTTGGATGCCGAAGAGATGTCCGTCGGCTGAAGAGACATCTGTTGCTTTAGACTGATGGCCGCACGTTTCGAATAGGTGCCTAATCGAACGAGCGTCTTTCTGGGCAGGTGTCTCCTCGAGGCAACCCTTGGGCAAGTATAAATACTGGAGGATGCTTTTAGTTCATTCGTACAAGAAAGAAGTGAAAAACTGAAGCATGGCATACCACCAAACATCCAGTGCTCTCTCTCGCTAGATCTCTGTTTCTTAAAGCTTATTTTGGTCGTGATGGCTTCTTCCACTACCACAACATTGAAGGGGATGTCTTCGGTTCGTCAAGTTGGAGCGCTTTGATGGTGGCAACTTTCTGCGTTGGCAAAAGAAGATGAAGTTTCTTCTCACAACTCTCAACGTAGGCTATGTCTTGACAACGCCGAGGCCGGAAGGAAACAGCAACAACATTGTACGTGAACGCAATAAATGGGACAATGACGACTTCATTTGCCGTGGTCACATTCTGAATGGCATGGAGAACAACTTGTTCGATGTGTATCATAATGTGGAAACTGCAAAGATACTTTGGGAGAAATTAGAGGCTCGCTACATGTCGGAAGATGCTACAAGTAAGAAGTTCCTTGTTAGTCGCTTTAATAATTACAAGATGGTTGACGGTAGGCCCATCATGGAGCAATTTTATGAAGTAGAACGTCTTTACAATTCTTTCAATCAATATGGCTTGCACATGGATGAGACTATTGTAGTGCCTTCTGTCATCGACAAACTTCCCCCAACATGGAAAGAGATTAAGAAAGGTCTCAAGCATCGCAAAGAGGACATGACTCTTGAGGATTTGGCAAACCATCTCCGCATCGAGGAGGAATACCATCGACAAGATGATGGTAAAGAGCATATTGCTGAAAATGCCAAAATCCATGCGGTGGAGGAGGAGAAGTTCACAAAGAAACGTTCTGGTGCGTCATTTAATGACAAGAAGAACAAGAAGCGGCATGCGGCTGGTTGCTGGAGTTGCGGAAAACCTGGCCACATGAAGAAAGATTGTCGCTACCGTAAAAACAAAGACGGTGGTACTGCAAAGAAAAACTTTGTAGCAATGATCTTAGAGGCTAATATTCTCGAAGATGATGCGGCATGGTGGATTGATTCCGGGGCAACTAAGCATGTGTGCAAGGACAAGAAATTATTCAAGACCTATGAACCGGTCGAAGAAGGTACCAATGTGTACATGGACAACTCGTCCATTGCACAAGTGCAAGGAAAAGGTACTGTTGTACTTGATTTTACTTCAGGCAAGACACTTAGTCTTCGTGATGTTTATCATGTGCCAGAGGTTAGAAAGAACCTTGTGTCTGGTAGTATCCTTGATAGGCATGGCTTCAAGTTAGTCTTTGAGTCAGGGAGATTTGTCCTGTCCAAAGGCGGTGTATTTGTGAGAAAGGGCTACATGTGTGAGGGCATGTTCAAGATGAACATCAATAATAAGAATGATATTTCTGCTTACTTGCTTGAGTCTTCTCATTATATTTGGCATAATCGTTTGGGTCATGTTAATTTTCGAAAAATGCATGATATGGCAAGGATGGATTTGATTCCAGATTTCAAACGCAATGCTAGTGATTTATGTAGAACATGTATGCTTACTAAAATCACTAGGATACCTTTTCCAAAAGTGGTTAGAACTAGCAAATTACTTCAATTAATCCACTCGGATGTTTGTGATTTTCATAGCACTCCTAGCATAGGTGGAAAGAAATATTTTATCACATTTATTGATGATTACTCGCGATTCTGCTATATTCATTTGCTTCATAGTAAAGATGAGTCGCTTGAAAATTTTAAAATTTTCAAAACAGAAGTAGAATTACTTTGTGATTGTTCCATAAAATGCTTGCGATCTGATCGGGGAGGAGAATACATTAATGGTAGTTACTTTGAGTCCACTGGTATTATTCATGAAACTACTGCACCTTATACACCACAACAAAATGGTATCGCTGAAAGAAAAAATCGGACATTAACCGAAATGGTAAATGCTATGCTTTCTAATTCTGGGCTTGGACAAGGATATTGGGGTGAAGCACTTTTAACAGCGTGTCATATTTTAAATAGGGTTCCCACTAAAAGAATCCAAAAGACCCCATATGAATTATGGAAGAATAAAAAGCCTAATCTGAGCTATTTAAAAGTTTGGGGTTGTAGGGCTGTTGTGAGGGTTCCTGAATCGAAGAAAAGAAAACTGGGTGAAAGAGGCATCGAATGTGTATTTATAGGCTATGCACAACATAGCAAGGCATGGAGGTTCATGGTTGTTGAAAATAATGACTATATTTCGGTAAATACTGTGATAGAGTCAAGGGATGCCATATTCGATGAAAGTCGGTTTACTTCGATTCCTAGACCCAAAGATATTCTTCCTAAAAATGTGGAAACACAAGAAAATGTTGAAACACGTCAAAACCTTGAACCAAGGAAAAGCAAAAGAGCAAGAAAGGAAGAGTCCTTTGGTCCAGATTTTCAAATGTACCTTGTAGAAGGGACTAGAGATTCTGTTCACAAACAAAGGGTGTATTTTTATAATATTGATGCTGATCCATTGACTTACAGTGAGGCTATGAAGTCTCATGATGCTTCATTCTGGAAAGAAGCAATTACAGATGAAATGGATTCAATCATGGGTAATAATACCTGGATTTTGGTGGACCTCCCACCTGGTTGCAAACCTATTGGATGCAAGTGGATATTTAGAAAGAAAATGAAGGTAGACGGAACAATTGATAAATATAAGGCTCGACTAGTTGCAAAGGGGTTTACCCAAAAGGAAGGCATAGATTATTTTGATACCTATGCACCGGTTGCTAGAATTTCTACTATAAGGGTTTTGATTGCTCTGGCGTCCATTTATAAACTTGTCATTCATCAAATGGATGTGAAAACTGCATTCTTGAATGGTGAATTAGATGAGGAGGTATACATGCAACAACCCGAAGGCTTTGTTATACCTGGACAAGAGCGGAAAGTATGCAAACTTGTTAAGTCCTTATATGGATTAAAACAAGCCCCTAAGCAATGGCATCACAAATTTGATCTAGTCTTGTTAGCTAGTGGTTATAGAATAAATGAATGTGATAAATGTGTATATAGCAAGTTTGATAATGGAAAAGGTGTGGTAATATGTCTATATGTTGACGACATGTTAATTTTTGGTACTGATTTAGAACAAGTGGAATTAACTAAAGGTTTTCTTGCTTCTAATTTTGCCATGAAAGACTTGGGTGTGGCTGATGTCATTCTTGGTATTAAAATAATAAGAGATGACAAAGGCATTACTTTGACACAATCTCATTACATTGAGAAGGTGCTGAAAAAATTTAATCATCTTGATTGTATTTCAGCATCGACACCCATTGATCCAAATGTGAAACTATTGTCCAATAATGGAAGGGCTGTATCTCAATTAGAATATTCACAAGTTATTGGATGTTTGATGTATGCTATGACATGCACTAGGCCCGATATAGCTTTTGCTATTGGAACTTTAAGTAAATACACTAAAAATCCAAGTGAGCAACATTGGCATGGTGTCTATAGGGTGCTAAAATACCTTAAAAAGACAATGAACTATGGAATTACATATAGTGGTTATCCTTCTGTTCTCGAAGGATATACAGATGCCAGTTGGATAACTAATAGGGAAGATCATGCTTCTACCAGCGGATGGATCTTTATCCTTGCTGGAGGTGCTATATCATGGAAATCAAAGAAACAAACATGTATAGCTGATTCTACTATGGCTGCTGAATTTATTGCGTTGGCTTCCGCAAGCCAAGAAGCAGAATGGCTAAGGGATTTGTTATACAGAATTCCGGTTTGGCCTAGACCGGTACCTCCGGTGCCAATTCATTGTGATAGTCAATCCACGCTTTCAAGAGCCTATAGTGAAGTTTACAATGGAAAGTCCAGGCACATTGGACTGAGGCACAGTTTGGTGCGGCAACTAATTACAAACGGAGTTATCACTATTGACTTTGTACGATCAAGTCAGAATCTAGCAGATCCTTTCACAAAGGCACTTGCTAGGGATATTGTGCACAAGACGGGAAGAGGGATGGGTCTCAAGCCCATTGATTAATCGCCTAAGGTGGAACCTCAACTCAACGCTTAATATCCAACATTAAGTCTTGAGTTCAATGAGACAAAGTACACCTAATGTGTGATTGCTAGCACTAAGTATATTGTTCCATCCCATGAGACATAGTGCTAGGTACCATAATGTAAATAAGAAAGGTTGAGCTGGTTTGCTCTTAATAGGTCTATAACAATCTTATGTTGAAGTACTAGTTATGGGCTACTTCCGATAGACCCTACCTATATGAATGTGAAGTGGGGCCGCTTCTAAGAGTACGGGGCTTGAATTCTGAATTCATTCATGAAAAGGGTATAAACGCATGGCCTTTCAAATGCGTTAGCAAAAATGAACACTCAAAGGGTATGAATTTCTCTGTGTGGCGCAGGTCCGGTTGGTCGAACAGAATAGCTGGTTCAAAGCTTGTCTACCTTGCGATTCTGGTCAACTTTGATTCGCGTCCACTAAGTATTGGATTCAATCGAAAGACATCCACATATATGCATGGAGATTCCAGGACTATCGAAGATCTAGGTAGTTTAGTCGTTTGTAAAACTGAGTCATGTAATTTCCTTTTATTTTGAAAATGGTGGGGAATGTTGGATATTTTCAAAATAAATAAAGTTATTGTATTTTGGAATATATTTGTGTCTCGTGTAAATAGGATAAAGAGAGAGAAAGAAAATATGCTTTGCCTAATTATCTTGGGCTAATTAAGGGTATGGCCGTGGGTGCATTATTTAATGCATTAAAGTGCATGCAAGCAAGCACACACTTGCACGTCTCAGCAATGAATCGATGTCCCGGTCGGCCACTAGCATGCATGTTTGTGAATCGGTGGCGGTTGGATGCCGAAGAGATGTCTGTTGGCTGAAGAGACATTTGTTGCTTTAGACTGATGGCCGCACGTTTCGAATAGGTGCCTAATCGAACGAGCGTCTTTCTGGGCAGGTGTCTCCTCGAGGCAACCCTTGGGCAAGTATAAATACTGGAGGATGCTTTTAGTTCATTCGTACAAGAAAGAAGTGAAAAACTGAAGCATGGCATACCACCAAACATCCAGTGCTCTCTCTCGCTAGATCTCTAGGGTACAGTGCTTGCTGCAGGGCATTGGATTCTAGTAACATTGATAGTCCTGTATTGTCACAAGAGTGTTCAAGGTCGTTGTCAAGAGTGCACTTGCCGGCGACGGGCTTCATTGTATCCTACGAGGCTATTGTTGGTAACCCGGTGCACACCTTCTGGTGGGGACAAATAAGCCTTAAGGAAAGCGACACCGTCACGCGCCTTGAAGCCGCTTCATCATCTTCGAAACATCTCCGTCAACAAATTTCTCTCACATTACTTGTGAGACAGCGACAGCGACAGCGAACGTGGCCGTGTCTGAAGCCCGAACCATAACCGAGCCGACCCAAACCAGAACCGATCAAGGTCATTTTTGGTTTATGGGCGTGGCCAAAGCTGATTGGCATACAGGGTGCCACCCGAGTATGATAGTCAACACTCAACAGCATCGTCACAAAGGCATGCGGATATGGAAAAGGTGAGTGGATGCTGTGGGTCCAGCAGGCGACCGTCGCCTTCTCACTTCGTCCCCGCGTCACGAGGAACCAGAGCCGAACACTCGGTTTCCGGTTTCCCAACGTGGTTGTGCAAATGAATGATACGGATGGCACTTTTTGAAAATTGAGAGCAAGTGATCCAACCGTTTATGCAAACAAGACATTTTTAGGGAACTTTATGCAGACACACTTGAAATATTGCATCGTTAGCATGAGTGGAGCGTTTTGGAGCTCGGTCTCCATGAAGGCTGAATTTTTAAAATAAAAACAAAATTGAAACTTTTCAATTTCAATTTTTTTCTGAAAAAATGTACAAGTAAACAAGGATGTCGTGTGTATGTGTGTACAATTTCAAAATGAAATACCTTGAAATATGATCTGTGCAAAAAAATCATGGACTTTGAGGATGAATCGTGCATATACTTAAAAGCATCGGATTTGTTTTTCTTTGCGTAGCACTCATTTTAAGGTATTTCCTCCTGAAAATTTACATGCTATGCATTTTGTCTCTAAGTATATGTGTATTTTTTCAAAAAAAATATTGAAACATGCAAGTTTGAATACTTGCTCAAGAAGATTGGACTTGGGAAGAACATATCTGAAGGATAATAGGCAGGAGAAGATTTTACTAGTATAACTCCAACTCATTTGAGCAAAGGAAAAAAGAGAAAGCAATTTCTCAATAAACCCATAGAGGAAAATCCAAATAAAGAATTTCCAGAGAAAAACTAGAAAAAAAGCATAAAGTCAATTTTAGAAAACTAGTCTATGACACGCATCTTCAATGCGGATCACCAAAACCCCCTAAATTTCTGGACTAGGTCATCCGGACAATTTTGGCCATCCACGCGGATCACCAAATCTGGCTAGACTAGTCCGAACGTTTGAAATTTCACAGACCGACCCCAAAAGAGGGCTATGGGGAGTCCGGACGTCTACCACGTCGGACTTCAACTCCTTGTACCCACCTAAAACCCCACCCCAAGCCTGCTTTTTTTTCACAATCGCCCTACTCCTCTGCTCCCGGAGATAAATGCCGCCCGATCCCCCCGGATGCCGCCAAGGAACCGTCAGACCTCTGCCGTTCCACCCATGCGCCTACTCGCCTAGGCAAATTCTGCCGTCGTACTCCCCTGGATTCAGCCGCCGCCCAGGTACCCTCCGCACCTGCCGATGTCGTCCATGGTGGACACCGCGCCCATCAATTGCTCGGTCAAATGCCATATCAAGTTTTTAATGTTGTCATTATTTATATTGAATAAAAAAGTTGATTTAGACGATGAGTACTTGTACGCCGAGTTCATGGATTCGTCTTCGTCGGATGAGGAAGATGAGGATGAAACAACGGTGGTGCTATCGACTCTTGAAGAAACGGAGCGTGTGAACAAGCATGTTCTCAACTTTAAGGTTCAACAAGAGACATTGAGTGTTGAATTTGCGTCGAGCACGGCGGCATGTTGATTTCTAAAGTGATTACTTGGTCCTCCATGTGCTATTTGAACTCTATTTCTAGCGTCTATTTCGGATGGAGTGACCATTGCTCTTACGCATCATGCAAGGTATCAGGGTCTATGATGACTCCTTAAAGGTCAAGAAGGATGCCATTGACCACATTGGGTTCTCTGATCTCTAGACGTGCACGTCTACTATGATGATGCTTGTGTATGGCACAAACGCAAACCAATGGATGAGTACCTTTGGATGTTTGAGAGCACATGCCTAGAGGACAAGGTTGGATTTGCTACTGAAGTGGTCAACATGTTTGGACCGAAGTACTTGAGAGAATCAAATCTCAAAGACACAAAAATACTAATGTCACTTGGAGAATCAAGAGAGTTTCCATTTATGCTCGGATCGTTGGATTGCATGCACTAAAAATTGAAGAACTGTTCGTATGCTCAACAAGGGCAATACCAGGGCCATCACAAAAATCTCACCATCATTCTTGAAGCAGTTGCATCACAAGACCTCCAGATTTTGCACTCTTTGTTCGGCATGCCAGGGTCTCACAATGATCTCACAATGACATCAACATGCTGCAATGGTCTCCATTGTTTGCAAGGTTGTGTGCGAGGGAAGCTCCTGCATGCAACTATACCATCAATGTGCATGAGTACAATATGGGGTACTATGTTTGTGACGGTATCTATCCTCCATGGGCGACCTTTGTCAACACCCTCTTTGATCCAATAGGTAACAAAAAATTTCAATTTGATGCAAGACAATAAGATGCTAGAAACGACGTGGAGTGGGCATTTGGCATGCTTCAAGCCCGTTGTGCAGTTGTTTGTGGACCTGCTAAACAATGAGATTTAACAACATTGTCGGAGGTGATGACTTGTTGGGTGATCATGGACAAGATGAATGTGGAGGGTGATCTAGAAGATATTTAGATGTAATATTATTACAGGTCCAATGTTTGTTAAATTATGTAATGGTCATTTTGGTTGTGTGGTGTGTATATTTCTATAATATGAGGTGGTGCTAGGTTCAAAACCGTCGTCTCTTATCTGCACTGTTAACACGTTAACAACTGCATGTATGTTTGATCGATGTGCTACTAATAGATCCTAATGTTAAGCATACCTCCATATCGATATACATGAGTAATACTGAGGACCAAACATGGCAGCCGGATGTAGCGAGGCAAGATAAGGGCATGTAAAATGGTGATATATTAGGAATGCCACGTAGGATAAATGTTAAGGTGGAGGGGATAGAAATTACAAGAAGAGACTTGTCTTCTCTTATTTAAGAGATGACATCTTAGTACAATATTGAAGGAAATATGCCCTAGAGGCAATAATAAAGTTATTATTTATTTCCTTATATCATGATAAATGTTTATTATTCATGCTAGAATTGTATTAACCGGAAACATAATACATGTGTGAATATATAGACAAACAAAGTGTCACTAGTATGCCTCTACTTGACTAGCTCGTTAATTGAAGATGGTTAAGTTTCCTAACCATAGACATGAGTTGTCATTTGATTAACGGGATCACATCATTAGGAGAATGATGTGATTGACATGACCCATTCCGTTAGCTTAGCACACGATCGTTTAGTATGTTGCTATTGCTTTCTTCATGACTTATACATGTTCCTATGACTATGAGATTATGCAACTCCCGTTTACCGGAGGAACACTTTGTGTGCTACCAAACGTCACAATTTGTAACTGGGTGATTATAAAGGTGCTCTACAGGTGTCTCCGAAGATACTTGTTGGGTTGGCGTATTTCGAGATTAGGATTTGTCACTCCGATTGTCGGAGATGTATCTCTGGGCCCTCTCGGTAATGCACATCTTAAGCCTTGCAAGCATTGTAACTAATGAGTTAGTTGCGGGATGATGTATTATGGAACGAGTAAAGAGACTTGCCGGTAACGAGATTGAACTAGGTATTGAGATACCGATGATCGAATCTCGGGCAAGTAACATACCAATGACAAAGGGAACAACGTATGTTGTTATGCGGTTTGACCGATAAAGATCTTCGTAGAATATGTAGGAGCCAATATGAGCATCCAGGTTCCGCTATTGGTTATTGACTGGAGACGTGTCTCGGTCATGTCTACATAGTTCTTGAACCCGTAGGGTCCGCATGCTTAACGTTACGATGACAGTTTTATTATGAGTTTATGTGTTTTGATGTACCGAAGGTTCTTCGGAGTCCCGGATGTGATCACGGACATGACGAGGAGTCTTGATTTGGTCGAGACATGAAGATTTATATATTGGAAGCCTATGTTTGAATATCGGAAGTGTTCCGGGTGAAATAGTGATTTTACCGGAGTACCAGAGGGGTTACCGGAACACCCTGGAGGCTATTGGGCCTTATGGGCCCAAAGTGGAGGAAGAGGAGAGGCGGCCAAGGGGCAGCCGCGCGCCCCTCCCCCAAGTCCGAATTGGACAAGGAGGGGGGCGGCGCCCCCCCTTTCCTTTCCCCTCTCTCCTCCTCCCCCAAGTCCTAATCCAACTAGGAAAAAGGAGGGGAGTCCTACTCCCGGTGGGAGTAGGACTCCTCCTGCGCGCCTCCTCCTATGGCCGGCCGCACCCCCCTTGCTCCTTTACATACGGGGGAAGGGGGCACCCCATAGACACAACATTGATCATTGATCTCTTAGCCGTGTGCGGTGCCCCCCTCCACCATAGTCCACCTCGATAATACTGTAGCGGTGCTTAGGCGAAGCCCAGCGACGGTAGAACATTAACATCGTCACCACGCCGTCGTGCTGACGAAAATCTCCCTCAACACTCGGCTAGATCGGAGTTCGAGGGACATCATCGGGTTGAACGTGTGCTGAACTCGGAGGTGCCGTACGTTCGTTACTTGATCGGTCGGATCGTGAAGATGTACGACTACATCAACCGCGTTGTGCTAATGCTTCCGCTTTCAGTCTACGAGGGTACGTGGACAACACTCTCCCATCTCGTTGCTATGCATCACCATGATCTTGCGTGTGCGTAGGAAAATTTTGAAATTACTATGTTCCCCAACAGTGGCATCCGAGCCTGGTTTTATGCGTTGATATTATATGCACGAGTAGAACACAAGTGAGTTGTGGACGATAGAAGTCATACTACTTACCAGCATGTCATACTTTGGTTCGGCGGTATTGTTGGATGAAGCAGCCCGGACCGACATTACGTGTACACTTACGCGAGACTGGTTCTACCGACGTACTTTGCACATAGGTGGCTGGCGGGTGTCAGTTTCTCCAACTTTAGTTGAACCGAGTGTGGCTACGCCCGGTCCTTGCGAAGGTTGAAACAACACCAACTTGACAAACTATCGTTGTGGTTTTGATGCGTAGGTAAGAACGGTTCTTGCTAAGCCCGTAGCAGCCACGTAAAACTTGCAACAACAAAGTAGAGGACGTCTAACTTGTTTTTGCAAGGCATGTTGTGATGTGATATGGTCAAGACATGATGCTAAATTTTATTGTATGAGATGATCATGTTTTGTAACCAAGTTATTGGCAACTGGCAGGAGCCATATGGCTGTCTCTTTATTGTATGCAATGCAATTGCGCTGTAATGCTTTACTTTATCACTAAGCGGTAGTGATAGTCGTGGAAGCATAAAATTGGTGAGACGACAACGATGCTACGATGGTGATAAAGGTGTCATGCCGGTGACGATGGTGATCATGATGGTGCTTCGGAGATGGAGATCACAAGCACAAGATAATGATGGCCATATCATATCACTTATGTTGATTGCATGTGATGTTTATCTTTTATGCATCTTATTTTGCTTAGTTCGACGGTAGCTTTATAAGATGACCTCTCACTAAATTTCAAGATAAAAAGTGTTCTCCCTGAGTATGCACCGTTGCCAAAGTTCGTCGTGCCCAGACACCACGTGATGATCGGGTGTGATAAGCTCTACGTCCATCTACAACGGGTGCAAGCCAGTTTTGCACACGCAGAATACTCAGGTTAAACTTGATGAGCCTAGCATATGCAGATATGGCCTTGGAACACTGAGACCGAAAGGTCGAGCGTGAATCATATAGTAGATATGATCAACATATTGATGTTCACCATTGAAAACTACTCCATTTCACGTGATGATCGGTTATGGTTTAGTTGATTTGGATCACGTGATCATTTAGAGGATTAGAGGGATGTCTTTCTAAGTGGGAGTTCTTAAGTAATATGATCAATTGAACTTAAATTTATCATGAACTTAGTACCTGATAGTACCTTGCTTGTCTATGTTTGATTGTAGATAGATGGCCCGTGCTGTTGTTCCGTTGAATTTTAATGCGTTCCTTGAGAAAGCAAAGTTGAAAGATGATGGTAGCAATTACACGGACTGGGTCCGTAACTTGAGGATTATCCTCATTGCTGCACAGAAGAATTACGTCCCGGAAGCACCGCTGGGTGCCAGGCCTGCTGCTGATGCAACTGACGACGCTAAGAACGTCTGGCAGAGCAAAGCTGATGACTACTCGATAGTTCAGTGTGCCATGCTTTACGGCTTAGAACCGGGACTTCAACGATGTTTTGAACGTCGTGGAGCATATGAGATGTTCTAGGAGTTGAAGTTAATATTTCAAGCATATTCCCGGATTGAGAGATATGAAGTCTCCAATAAGTTCTACAGCTGCAAGATGGAGGAGAATAGTTCTGTCAGTGAACATATACTCAGAATGTCTGGGTACCATAATCACTTGATTCAGCTGGGAGTTAATCTTCCGGTTTACAGTGTCATTCACTGAGTTCTTCAATCACTGCCACCAAGCTACAAGAGCTTCGTGATGAACTATAATATGCAAGGGATGAATAAGACAATTCCCGAGTTCTTCGCAATGCTAAAAGCCACGGAGGTAGAAATCAAGAAGGAGCATCAAGTGTTGATGGTCAACAAGACCACTAGTTTCAAGAAAAAGGGCAAAGGGAAGAAGAAGGGGAACTTCAAGAAGAACAACAAGCAAGTTGCTGCTCAGGAGAAGAAACCAAAGTCTGGACCTAAGCCTGAAACTGAGTGCTTCTACTACAAGCAGACTGGTCACTGGAAGCGGAACTGCCCCAAGTATTTGGCGGATAAGAAGGATGGCAAGGTGAACAAAGGTATATGTGATATACATGTTATTGATGTGTACCTTACTAGAGCTCGCAGTAGCACCTGGGTATTTGATACTGGTTCTGTTGCTAATGAAGGAAATATGCCCTAGAGGCAATAATAAAGTTATCATATATTTCTTTATATCATGATAAATGTTTATTATTCATGCTAGAATTGTATTAACCGGAAACATAATACATGTGTGAATACATAGACAAACAGAGTGTCACTAGTATGCCTCTACTTGACTATCTCGTTGATCAAAGATGGTTATGTTTCCTAACCATAGACATGAGTTGTCATTTGATTAACAGGATCACATCATTAGGAGAATGATGTGATTGACTTGACCCATTCCGTTAGCATAGCACTTGATCGTTTAGTTTGTTGCTATTGCTTTCTTCATGACTTATACATGTTCCTATGACTATGAGATTATGCAACTCCCGTTTACTAGAGGAACACTTTGTGTGCTACCAAACGTCACAACGTAACTGGGTGATTATAAAGGTACTCTACAGGTGTCTCCGAAGGTACTGGTTGGGTTGGTGTATTTCGAGATTAGGATTTGTCACTCCGATTGTCGGAGAGGTATGTCTGGGCCCTCTCGGTAATGCACATCACCTAAAGCCTTGCAAGCATTGCAACTAATGAGTTAGTTGCGAGATGATGTATTATGGAACGAGTAAAGAGACTTGCCGGTAACGAGATTGAACTAGGTATTGAGATACCGACGATCGAATCTCGGGCAAGTAACATACCGATGACAAAGGGAACAACGTATGTTGTTATGCGGCCTGACCGATAAAGATCTTCATAGAATATGTGGGAGCCAATATGAGCATCCAGGTTCCGCTATTGGTTATTGACCGGAGACATGTCTCGGTCATGTCTACATTGTTCTCGAACCCGCAGGGTCCGCACACTTAAGGTTTCGATGACGGTTATATTATGAGTTTATTTGTTTTGATGTACCGAAGGAGTTCGGAGTCCCGGATGAGATCGGGGACATGGAGGAGTCTCGAAATGGTCGAGACATAAAGATCGATATATTGGGCGACTATATTTGGACATCGGAAAGGTTCCGAGTGATTCGGGTATTTTCGGGAGTACCGGGGAGTTACGGGAATTCGTATTGGGCCTTAATGGGCCATACTGGAAAGGAGAGAAAGGCCTCAGAGGGTGGCCGCACCCCTCCCCATGGGCTGGTCCGAATTGGACTAGGGAGGGGGGCGCCCCCTTCCTTCCTTCTCCTTTTCCCTTCCCTTTCCTTCTCTCCTCCTCCTACTACTTGGAAGGGATCCTAGTTCTACTAGGAAAGGGGGAATCCTACTCCCGATGGGAGTAGGACTCCCCTAGGGCGCGCCATAGAGAGGGCCGGCCCCTCCCCTCCTCCACTCCTTTATATACGTGGCTAGGGGGCACCCCATAGTTACAACAATTGATCTCTTGATCTCTTAGCCGTGTGCGGTACCCCCCTCCACCATAATCCACATCGGTCATATCGTAGCGGTGCTTAGGCGAAGCCCTGCATCGGTAGAACATCATCATTGTCACCATGCCGTCGTGCTGACGAAACTCTTCCTCAACACTCGGCTGGATCGGAGTTCGAGGGACGTCATTGTGACGCCCCCAATTCGACCATACACTAATCATACACACAAACGTGTACGATCAAGATCAGGGACTCACGGGAAGATATCACAACACAAGTCTACAAATAAAATAAGTCATACAAGCATCATATTACAAGCCAGGGGCCTCGGGGGCTCGAATACAAGAGCTCGATCATAGACGAGTCAGCGGAAGCAACAATATATGAGTACAGACATAAGTTAAACAAGTTTGCCTTAAGAAGGCTAGCACAAACTGGGATACAGATCGAAAGAGGCGCAGGCCTCCTACCTGGGATCCTCCTAAACTACTCCTGGTCGCCGTCCGCGGGCTGCACGTAGTAGTAGGCACCTCCCGGGTAGTAGTAGTCGTCATCGACAGTGGCGTCTGGCTCCTGGGCTCCATCGTCTGGTCGCAGCAAACGGGTATAGGAAAGGGGAAAAGGGGGAGAAACGCAACCGTGAGTACTCATCCAAAGTACTCGCAAGCAAGGATCTAAACTACATATGTATGCATTGGTATCAAATGGATTAAGGGTATCATATGTGGACTGAACTGCAGAATGCCGGAATAAGAGGGGGATAGCTAGTCCTTTCGAAGACTACGCTTCTGGCCACCTCCATCTTGCAGCATGTAGAAGAGAGTAGATGGTAAGTTCACCAAGTAGCATCGTGTAGCATAATCCTAACCGATGATCCTCCCCTCGTCGCCCTATGAGAGAGCGATCACCGGTTGTATCTGGCACTTGGAAGGGTGTGTTTTATTAAGTATCCGGTTCTAGTTGCCATAAGGTCAAGGTACAACTCCAAGTCGTCCTGTTACCGAAGATCACGGCTATTCGAATAGATTAACTTCCCTGCAGGGGTGCACCACATAACCCAACACGCTCGATCCCATTTGGTCGGACACACTTTCCTGGGTCATGCCCGGCCTCGGAAGATCAACACGTCGCAGCCCTACCTAGGCACAACAGAGAGGTCAGCACGCCGGTCTAAATCCTATGGCGCAGGGGTCTGGGCCCATCGCCCTTTGCACACCTGCACATTGCAAACGCGGCCGGAAGCAGACCTAGCCTAGCATGCGTTCCAGTCCAATCCGGCGCGCGCCGCTCAGTCACTGAAGTCACGAAGGCTTCGGCTGATACCACGACGTCGAGTGCCCATAACTGTCCCCGCATAGATGGTTAGTGCGCATAGGCCAGTAGCCAGACTCAGATCAAATACCAAGATCTCGTTAAACGTGTTATCCTGAAATAACCGCGAACGCCGACCAGGGCCAGGCCCACCACTCTCCTAGGTGGTCTCAACCTGCCATGTCGCTTCACCACAAAGATCCACACAGAGGGCTGTCGGGAAAGTATGTCCTTCCAGCCCCCAATTCGTGAATCAACCGCGGGTACTCCTCGAGCCAACCCGACTTTAGTCATCACATGTATCATGTATAAAGTATATAGCATATACTCGTGATCACCTCCTGAGTGATCACGGCCCGATAGTATAGCATGGCAGACGGACAAGAATGTAGGGCCACTGATGATAAACTAGCATCCTATACTAAGCATTAGGATTGCAGTTAAAGGTAACAACAGTAGTAGCAAGTACAGGCTATGCATCAAGATAGGATTAACGGAAAGCAGTAACATGCTACACTACTCTAATGCAAGCAGTATAGAGGAGAGTAGGCGATATCTGGTGATCAAGGGGGGGCTTTCCTGGTTGCTCTGGCAAGAGAGAGGGGTCGTCAACTCCGTAGTCGTACTGGGTAGCAACGGCGTCGGTCTCGGTGTCTAGCGAGACAAGAGGGGGAAGAAACAATAAATATAATGCAAACAAATGCATGGCGATGCATGACATGGCAAGTAGCGGTGCTAGGGCTGCCCTAACGCGGTACGTGGTGATACCGGTGAAGGGGGGAAACATCCGGGAAAATATTCTTGGTGTTTTGCGTTTTCGGACAGATGAATTGGAGGGGGAAAGTTGCATGTTCGCTATGCTAGGGATGCGTGGTGGACGAACGGGCTGCGTAATCAAGTTTGTCTCGTCGTTCTGAGCAACTTTCATGTACAAAGTTTTTCCATCAGAGTTACGGATTATTTTCTATGATTTTTTTAAAAGTTTAAACATTTTCTGGAATTAAATAAATTAACAGAAATGGAATATGACGTCAGCATGGCGTATGAGTGACGTCAGCAGCCAACATCTCGGTTGACTGGTCAAATTGTCACGGGGGGCCCACCTGTCATAGACAGTGGGTTAAATAGGGTTCAAACTAATCTAAATTTAGTTAGTAAAACTACTGGGCCCACCTGTCAGTGTCTAATTTAGGTTAACTAAACTAATTTAATTAATTCCTGTTAATTAGGGGGGAGGGCCCCACTGGTCAGTGGCGGGGGGGTGCCCAGTCAGCAGGGTTGACTGGTCAACCTAGTCAACTAGTGTCCCTGGGCCCCAATGGCAGTGACACAAAGGCAGGGCCCACTGCGCCACGTCTGCGTCGGCACCGGAGACAACTCTGGCAACCAAAAACGCGGCGGAGCGGCTCGGGACTTCGCCAGAAACGGGCTATGGGGCACCGTTTGGTCCGCGCGATAGCGCGTTCAAAAGCGGAGGCGAAGCCGCGTCGTTTTGGGGCTACGGCACGGCCGGAGCGGGGGTGCAACGACGGCGGCGACCTCAACGGAGGAGGTCGAAGCTCGGGCACGGGTGGAATCGGGCTAGGAGCACGAGCGGAGGCGCGGCGAGGTGCGCTGGGCTACTTGAAGCGTGCTGGGCACGGTGCCATGCTTGACAGAGCTCGACGGCGAGCATGGCCACGGAGGCAATGGAGCGATGCGGCGGTGAGCTACGACGGTAGCGGCAAGCAAGCTAGAGAGTGAGGCGGCCTACGCGAGAGAGGGGAGAGGGGAAATGAAGAGGAGCTCACATCGCTCCTGCAGATGCGCGAAGTGGGCTCGGGGGAGGCTCGGAGTTGCCGGAGTTCGACAGCGAGGGCGGCAGTGCCCGAGGTGGAAGACAACGGGGATCCAGGGCTGCAGCGCCTCCCAGCTCGCGCTACTGGCCGTAGTCGACGCAGGTGATGACGGCGGTACTCCTCGACATCTTCGCGTAGCTCAGGGAGGTCGTCGGCCATGACCACGGCGAGGCGACAACGGCGGTCGCGTCGGGTGCGAGTGAATCTGAGAGGAGGAGAGGCAAATGAGGGAAAGGGAAAGCTAGGGTTGGCAGGGGAGCGGTGAGTGGAGGGGAGGGCTCAAGGCGTCGAGGGGACGTCGCCCTTATCCCCTCCCCGACGGGGACGGCGACAGGGTTCGGTGGCGACCGGCGAGCGCGGTCGCTGGGTGGGGTGAACAGAGAAGAGGGAGGCGACCGGGGGAGGTGGGCTGCTGGGTTGGGCCGCCCAGATGACTAAGGCCCAGGGGGTCAGGGGGTTTTCTTTTTCATTTATTTCTTTTCCTTTTATGTTTTATTTAACTTTAGTATTTATACAATACAAAAGTTGTATCAAAAATAGTATTAATAAATATGCCACTGCCACGATTAATTTATGATTAATTTGGCCCCTAAAACAATTTAGTTTGAAAATGTTTAGTATTTTAGAAGCATTTAAATAATTGTTCTTGCTGAGTTTTATTCATTTTAGAGTATTTAAACATTTTATAAAAGTGGGGTTTTTCCACCATAATTACCTATGCAATATTTGGTTCACTCCGAACACTTTAGTTTTAATATTTAAAAACTTTTATTGTTTGCTTGATTTTGAATTCGAATTTGAATCGGTTTCGAACTAACGCGAGATTAGCAACAGTAATCGAAGTGACGTGGCATCGTTAGCAGAGAATTACTGTAGCTTAATTATCCGGGCGTCACAATTCTCCTCCACTACAAGAAATCTCGTCCCGAGATTTAGGAGGTGGTGTAAGGGGGAAATTTGTGGTTGTGAAATTCTAACGGATCTTCTCGGTCTTGGTTGATCTTCTCGAAGAGGTTGATCTATTACATTAATGTCTTCATTTCTCTTCTTCGGGTCATCATGATGAAGTCGGCATCCTTTCTTCGAGAACTCCATCGTACTTACGAAAGAATAAAGGGCGGTTATTCCGGTAGAATGGACCTCTGCAAGGTTGACTATCTGGTCGATAGCATCGGGGAAGGTGGCAAAAAATTAACCCTCGAATTGAAACTTAAGAAATTATCGAGAGCAAAGCAAGGTGCAAAATAGAAGTTTCAAGCGGGCAGGCAATCGTTCGGTTCCTGAAACAAGGCGTGATAGGGGTTCAAAGCAACGGGAATAGGTATTGTGTCTGATACCAGAATTGATGATCTCATTGGAAGGTGGCTCATGAATTACATACGAGACCACGCGCGAGGAATAACTTTAGGAACAGGGTGTACAGGAGAGTCAGGTTTCGATCCTGGGACTTGTGGGTTATGGGCCCACCATGTGGGTTAAAAGTAGGAAGAGCGAGGACGTCTTGCACGATCATGTAAGTAAGGCTTGTCAGAGGGTAGCCTGTCAGTTATGTTGGCAACAACGTCGGTACCAAGGGCGAGGGACGTAGAGAACCCTTTTCCTGCTCATTGAACGAGGCAGACCATTAGGCAAAGTTCTCGTCCATCGGTGGATACTGGAATGTCATCAACAATAGTAACAGGTTCTTACTAACAGAGTTGTACACCGAGGTGCTTACAAAAGCAGGAGAATATTATGCTTAGATCATATAGATCACAAGAAAGATTAAACCAAACAATGGAAAGGAAAACATATGTATCGGATTAAACAGAACAATGGAAAGGAAAATGTGTTTAAACACATATTTTAGGGGTATATCCTTCCCAAGGACAAGCAAAGCATGATTTCCTTGACATGATATAATGTAGAAAACCCTTTAGGTAAGGGGGGGGGGATTTCATGACATTACCCATACAACAGTGTTTGGATAATTGAGAAGAAACATTTAGCATTGGGATTCAAATGTTCTTTGAAAATTGGAGTACCACAGACATGCTTCGAGATATCATTGACATGGTCTTCAAGCAAAGGTCGGACTTGGATATACAAAGGATTCATCAGGATCAACTTATTGAATTAGTCTTACAATTTCCTCATGGAAGAATGGATAGCATTGATGAAAAGGAAGAACTATAACAATAGGTCCTCCGGCCAGGTGAGGTAGGCATGACATCACCTTATCGGGTCAAATACTAATGTTATAACTCTTGGAAATATGCCCCAGCCATTATATCTGACCGAGATTCAGATATGACTGGTGTCAGGATACCTCAGACTCGGGATGCCTAAGAAGAAGAGGTGCAACACAAATTGACGAGATGACAATGTAAGATTCTCGGGAAATGAACTAAGGAAATGAGTTCCAAAATAAGAGTTCATCATTAAACCAAGGAGAGGACGAGGAGGTGGCTGATGAACTTAATGACAATTCAATGAGATTTTCAAAAGATGGTTTTCCACAACAAGGAGATAACACTGGACAGATCAAATGATATAATGAGGTATGCTCAAGGAAAGCATACACCGTTAAACATTGGTTGAAAAGTGCACCCAAAATATGGGCTTAGGTAGCATGATCAATGTTAGAATGGTGATTCGATAACCAATGGTCTAAGAATGAAATATTGACCATTAACTTCAAAGCAATAGGGTTGCTAGAAGTTTAAAATTTACACATCACAGACCATTTGTCGGTATTCCGGTTAGAAACAACACGAGGACCAAGAAAGAATGGTGATGTTAATAAGTATCACTTGTATCAAGAATTCTTAAGGGTGGTGAATTTCTCACGACATTCTTGACATAAAAGATGGTAGTACTCCAAGGTAAAGAACAAATTCTGGATAGCAAGGAGCTCCATAACATGAACAAGTTTGTGTTGGAGGGAAGGCAATAAAGTGGTCAATGATAACACAAATCATCGAGGGAAAGGAGGGTACTTCTCATCATGAATTCAATTGATATCTTGGAAGGGGTCAAAATGTTGATGATGATCACGACACATTTGTCGAGAGGTTTCAAGAAGATGTAACCGATCGGCGATGACATCAAGTCAACGGAATGATGAAGCGAGAAGTTATCGAAACCATAGGTACGACACAAACTTGAAATCAAGCTTGATGTTCAAGGAGAAATGATATGATGAGGAATTTCGACGTAAGATTAGCTCATTGTTGAAAATCGTGTGCTGAGAAGAAGGACCAGGTAGCACAATTAAAAATTTAGCACGATAATGATATAGCCGATCAGGCTAGGAATGACGTGATTGTGTACAAACTCGTAAGTAAAGAAGATTACTAAAAGTTGTTGAACCGCAGTGCGGACTTGGTTCAGTTATCGGTGTCTATGAGTGTTTAATAACTCAGAGCCCATGAAAAAAATGGAATCAGTGAGAATGTAGTACTTGATGAAGAACTCATAAGAAGTTATGCGGTTCTATGAATCTCGAGATACCAGGGGGTAATACTCGACGACAGGTCAAAGTAGAGGTTGGACTAGGGTATTGCCCTGTAGAAGACAAGTGCTTAAACTTGTTCGAGAAATGGGATCAAAGAAGAACAATATGGTCAGATACCACGATCATAAATGATTGAACCACATATACAAGATGAACTTATAACAAGGGGGTAATTATATTTACGAGCAGCTTCCATGATAAGGTATACATCGTGTCCATGGGCATGAACACAGGGTTCAAGGTCGACTCCCACTTGTTCAACGCATAACCAGTCATTCACCTCTCGTATTTCGAAAATGACACTAGTTGTTGAATTTTTTACCTGGTGCAATACCAGATAAGTATGACCAGTGAAATCTTTCGGGTTCACACGGATTAGGGAAGGCATAGGTTCAACCCATCAGGGCATATTAGGAACATATACCACAAACTTCGGAGTAAATAATACAAGCTCGAAAGTAGGGCATGGTTCACAAAGCAGAGGATACAATGTACCAAAGGCATTACATACCCATGGAAAGGCTCACAAGGTTATTCAATATGAAGGACGTTGTTGGATAAAATCTGACAAAGGGTCTGGTGGTCCACAAGGGATCCAATTTGAGCATTGGTATTCAACCAGAGGAAGAAAGAATGCAAGGAGATAAGATTATAGAAACAACTGACTAACTCAAGGCTCAAATGCAAAAGGAATAATGAATTCCAAGACAAGGGATCAGAAGCAATGCTCTGATTAGGGATGGATAAGTTGAATAGCCTTAGGGTTATAATCGATGGCAATTTGATTGGTCGAGATCCAGCTCATGTTTAAAATGATGTCTGAGCCGGAAGGATGAATTCTAGGATCTGATTAAGGATTGCGAGCATTCGCAACATATCGAATCAAGTGACTTGAAATGATAGTGACAGAGGATGTCAACAGAGATTACTAGAAGTATGGAATTAACCATAATGCAGGAATGCAAGGAAATTAAGGGATCTTCAGAAAATTGAATGGTATTGCGAGTACTTTTATGAAACACATGAATAGCTAGGGATGAGCGGATACTCGGCAAGTGCGAGGAATTATCCGTAGGGGTATTTATGTGGCAAGGAACTGCAAGGCAGTAGGCACAAAGTATACCCAAAACAACAGAGAGAATTTCAGTGCGTCTTGTAATAACAAGATCAACGGGGAATGATTGTATGAATGGCAACTGTATGTGGCTATCCATAGGGGTATATCGATGAGAGGGAATTTGCAAAGGCGGTGGGCACAAGTGTCTCGAGAGAACATCGGAGATTATCCTCGGAATCTTCTGGTGCAGCAGACGATCATCTGTAATAAGGGGCTCTCCGGGAGAAAGTTGTTACGAGATCCTAATGTTAGATTTAGCAAAATTCATTTACCCCGAAAAGAAGAGAGAAATAGAGTCCCAGAGTAAGGATCGAGGAGTAAAAGATCCTTATATTACCCAGATGGCGACGTGGGCCCGTAAGGCACACAACCATGTTAGTAAAAGTTTTTGCAATGTCTAGACTCAACTTCAGCCAAGGAGTGTGGAAGGAGGATTCCTACAGGCAGTCGGCTCTGATACCAACTTGTGACGCCCCCAATTCGACCATACACTAATCATACACGCAAACGTGTATGATCAAGATCAGGGACTCACAGGAAGATATCACAACACAACTCTACAAATAAAATAAGTCATACAAGCATCATATTACAAGCCAGGGGCCTCAATGGCTCGAATACAAGAGCTCAATCATAGATGAGTCAGCGGAAGCAACAATATCTGAGTACAGACATAAGTTAAACAAGTTTGCCATAAGAAGGCTAGCACAAACTGGGATACAGATCGAAAGAGGAGCATGCCTCCTGCCTGGGATCCTTCTAAACTACTCCTGGTCGCCGTCAGCGGGCTGCACGTAGTAGTAGGCACCTCCCGAGTAGTAGTAGTCGTCATTGACAGTGGCGTCTGGCTCCTGGGCTCCATCGTCTGGTCGCAGCAAACGGGTATAGGAAAGGGGAAAAGGGGGAGAAACGCAAGCGTGAGTACTCATCCCAAAGTACTCGCAAGCAAGGAGCTACACTACATATGTATGCATTGGTATCAAATGGATTAAGGGTATCATATGTGGACTGAACTGCAGAATGCTGGAATAAGAGGGGGATAGCTAGTCCTTTCGAAGACTACGCTTCTGGCCACCTCCATCTTGCAGCATGTAGAAGAGAGTAGATGGTAAGTTCACCAAGTAGCATCGTGTAGCATAATCCTAACCGATGATCCTCCCCTCGTCGCCCTGTGAGAGAGCGATCACCGGTTGTATCTGGCACTTGGAAGGGTGTGTTTTATTAAGTATCCGGTTCTAGTTTCCATAAGGTCAAGGTACAACTCCAAGTCATCTTGTTACCGAAGATCACGGCTATTCGAATAGATTAACTTCCCTGCAGGGGTGCACCACATAACCCAACACGCTCGATCCCATTTGGCCGGACACACTTTCCTAGGTCATGCCCGGCCTCGGAAGATCAACACGTCGCAGCCCTACCTAGGCACAACAGAGAGGTCAGCACGCCGGTCTAAATCCTATGGTGCAGGGGTCTGGGCCCATCGCCCTTTGCACACCTGCATGTTGCGAACGCGGCCGGAAGCAGACCTAGCCTAGCAGGCGTTCCAGTCCAATCCGGCGTGCGCCGCTCAGTCGCTGACGTCATGAAGGCTTCGGCTGATACCACGACGTCGAGTGCCCATAACTGTCCCCGCGTAGATGGTTAGTGCGTATAGGCCAGTAGCCAGACTCAGATCAAATACCAAGATCTCGTTAAACGTGTTATCTTGAAATAACCGCGAACGCCGACCAGGGCCAGGCCCACCTCTCTCCTAGGTGGTCTCAACCTGCCATGTCGCTTCGCCACAAAGATCCACACAGAGGGCTGTCGGGAAAGTATCTCCTTCCAGCCCCCAATCCGTGAATCAACCGCGGGTACTCCTTGAGCCAACCCGACTTTAGTCATCACATGTATCATGTATAAAGTATATAGCATATACCCGTGATCACCTCCCGAGTGATCACGGCCCGATAGTATAGCATGGCAGACGGACAAGAATGTAGGGCCACTGATGATAAACTAGCATCCTATACTAAGCATTAGGATTGTAATTAAAGGTAACAACAGTAGTAGCAAGGACAAGATATGCATCAGGATAGGATTAACGGAAAGCAGTAGCATGCTACACTACTCTAATGCAAGCAGTATAGAGGAGAGTAGGCGATATCTGGTGATTAGGGGGGGCTTGCCTGGTTGCTCTGGCAAGAGAGAGGGGTCGACAACTCCGTAGTCGTACTGGGTAGCAGCGGCGTCGGTCTCGGTGTCTAGCGAGAGAAGAGGGGGAAGAAACAATAAATATAATGCAAACAAATGCATGGCGATGCATGACATGGCAAGTAGCAGTGCTAGGGGTGCCCTAACGCGGTATGTGGTGATACCGGTGAAGGGGGGAAACATCCGGGAAAATATCCCCGGTGTTTTGCGTTTTTGGACAAATGAATCGGAGGGGGAAAGTTGCGTGTTCTCTATGCTAGGGATGCGTGACGGACGAACGGGCTGCGTATTCGAGTTCGTCTCGTCGTTTTGAGCAACTTTCATGTACAAAGTTTTCCCATCGGAGTTACGGATTATTTTCTATGATTTTTTTAAAGGTTTAAACATTTTCTGGAATTAAATAAATTAACAGAAATGGAATATGACGTCAGCATGGCGTATGAGTGACGTCAGCAGCCAACAGCTCGGTTAACTGGTCAAATTGTCATGGGGGACCCACCTGTCATAGACAACGGGTTAAACAGGGTTCAAGCTAATCTAAATTTAGTTAGTAAAACTACTGGGCCCACCTATCAGTGTCTAATTTAGGTTAACTAAACTAATTTAATTAATTCCTGTTAATTAGGGGAGGGCCCCACTGGTCAGTGGCTCGGGGTTGCCCAGTCAGCAGGGTTGACTAGTCAACCCAGTCAACTAGTGTCCCTGGGCCCCACTGGCAGTGACACAAAGGCGGGGCCCACTGCGCCACATCTGCGTCGGCCCCGGAGACAACTTCGGTGACCAAAAGCGCGGCGGAGCGGCTCGGGACTTCGCCGGAAATGCGCTACGGGGCACTGTTTGGTCCGTGTGATAGCATGTTCGAAAGTGAAGGCAAAGCCGCGTCGTTTTGGGGCTACAGCATGGCTGGAGCGGGGGTGCAATGACGGCGGCGACCTCAACGGCAGAGGTCGAAGCTCGGGCACGAGTGGAATCGGGCTAGGAGCACGGGCGGAGGCGGGGCGAGGTGCGCTGGGCTACTTGAAGCGTGCTGGGCACGGTGCCGTGCTCGACAGAGCTCGACGACGAGCATGGCCACGGCGGCTATGGAGCGAGGCGGCGGCGAGCTACGACGGTAGCGGCAAGCAAGCTAGAGAGTGAGGCGGCCTACGCGAGAGAGGGGAGAGGGGAAAGGAAGAGGAGCTCACATCGCTCCTGCAGATGCGCGAAGTGGGCTCAGGGGAGGATTGGAGTTGCCGGAGTTCGACAGCGAGGGCGGCAGTGCCCGAGGTGGAAGACGACGGGGATCCGGGGCTGCAGCGCCTCCCAGCTCGCGCTACTGGCCGTAGTCGACGTAGGTGAAGACGGCGGTACTCCTCGACGTCTTCGCGTAGCTCGGGGAGGTCGTCGGCCACGACCACGGCGAGGCGACAGCGGCGGTCGCATCGGGTGCGAGTGAATCTGAGAGGAGGAGAGGCAAACGAGGGAAAGGGAAAGCTAGGGTTGGCAGGGGGAGCGGTGAGTGGAGGGGAGGGCTCGAGGCGTCGAGGGGACGTCGCCCTTATCCCCTCCCCGACGGGGACGGCGACAGGGTTCGGTGGCGACCGGCGAGCGCGGTCGCTGGGTCGGGTGAAAAGAGAAGAGGGAGGCGACCGAGGGAGGTGGGCTGCTGGGTTGGGCCGCCCAGATGACTAAGGCCCAGGGGGGTCAGGGGGTTTTCTTTTTCTTTTATTTCTTTTCCTTTTATGTTTTATTTAACTTTAGTATTTATACAATACAAAAGTTGTATCAAAAATAGTATTAATAAATATGCCACTCCCACGATTAATTTTTGATTAATTTGGCCCCTAAAACAATTTAGTTTGAAAATGTTTAGTATTTTAGAAGCATTTAAATAATTGTTCTTGCTAAGTTTTATTCATTTTAGAGTATTTAAACATTTTATAAAAGTGGGGTTTCTCCACCATAATTACCTATGCAATATTTGGTTCACTCCGAACACTTTAGTTTGAATATTTGAAATTTTTTATTGTTTGCTTGATTTTGAATTCGAATTTGAATCGGTTTCAAACTAACGCGAGATTAGCAACAGTAATCGAAGTGACGTGGCATCGTTAGCAGAGAATTACTGTAGCTTAATTATCCGGGCGTCACACACTAGTAGAAAAAGGGTCAAACGTGAAGCACATTAGTGCCGGTTTGAATTAGAGCCGGCACTAATGTGTACATTAGTGCCGGTTCGTGGCGGCGATCAATAGTACCGGTTCGTGGCGAACCTTTAGTACCGGTTCATGCCACGAACCGGTACTAAAGAGGCTGCATTAGCCTGCGGTCAGGCTATGGCCCCACCATCACCATTTAGTGCCGGTTCTTACCACGAACCGGTACTAATGAGTTTATGGCAAGCTGTTTTTAGTCCCACCTCGCCAAGAGAGAGGCAGTATGAGCGGTTTATAAGCCGTGAGTGCACAAACAATGATGAAGAGTTGCAATGCTCACCTACATGTTGATTAGCTTCAAGCCTTGCGGAATAGCATAGATTGCACTGAGCTATGTGCAGTGCAGTCTACACTATTCCGAATGGCTTGAAGCAAATTAACCAGCATTGCACCTCTTTTTTATTTTTAATAACTTATTTAAACTCAGGACTTCTTTTGTGTTCAGTATGCAGCATTTAAAGCGACGTCATCAATTTCCAACATGTTCTGACATCATTTGTTGTTTTTCGGTCATTTACCTAATTGTTTAGAGAGCTAAATGACCGTGAAATTGAAAATCACTACAAAATGAATCCTGAAAATGTTGATACTTGGCATGGTATCATCATATCACTCGCATAGCATGAGCGAAAGAGTAGAGAGGGTCACGGCAAAAACTGGACGCACTTCGTGTACAAACTGGACAAACTCTTTCCGAGTATCAGGGTTTCAGAGTCCGGAGTGGGTACTAATGTGCATCCCACCAATCAGGAAGAATCACACGGATCGTGTGTTTCTTTCTAGCTCTTGCGAGTCGTTGGATCAAGGGTGTGTTTCTTCCTAGCTCATGTGAGTCGTTGGATCGAAACTACCACAATCACTTTGTGAGCCAGACGACCCTATATATAGCTAGCCCACCTCTCGCCTTCCCTGCATAAGTCTTTCAGTTCATCGACTACATACATCTACCAGTTCATTGACTGCATACATCTACCAGTTCATCGACTGAATACAAATCATTCGGATTCGCCATCATACGTCCAACCGTGCATTTGATATGCATATATATGCATCACGAGCCACGGTTGGGCTGTATGATGGCGATACCGATTGGTTTGTTCTAGATCCGACATAAAAGGTTTGATACAACTTCTTTTTTGTGACATAAGAGCTATCTCTCCTTCTACCTATTTTAGTTACACAACTACCTATTTGTGCCAAATTTTCACTTTTGCTGTTGCTCTTGCATCATAAGCATCCATGTTAACTGGACTTACGAGTAATGCAATTTAACCAAACTATCTTGTGATCTTCGCCAAGAGAGAGGCAGTATGAGCGGTTTATAAGCCGTGAGTGCACAGACAATGACGAAGAGTTGCAATGCTCACCTACATGTTGATTAGCTTCAAGCCTTGCGGAATAGCATAGATTGCACTGAGGTATGTGCAGTGCAGTCTACACTATTCCGAATGGCTTGAAGCAAATTAACCAGCATTGCACCTCTTTTTTATTTTTAATAACTTATTTAAACTCCGGACTTCTTTTGTGTTCAGTATGCAGCATTTAAAGCGGCGTCATCAATTTCGAACATGTTCTGACATCATTTGTTGTTTTTCGGTCATTTACCTAATTGTTTAGAGAGCTAAATGACCGTGACATTGAAAATCACTACAAAATGAATCCTGAAAATGTTGAAACTTGGCATGGTATCATCATATCACCCGAAAGAGTAGAGAGGGTCACGGAAAAAACTGTACGCACTTCGTGTACAAATCGGACAAACTCTTTCCGAGTATCAGGGTTTCGGACTATACACAAATAAATAATGCAGAAAATAAAAAAACCATACAAAAAATTACTCAAAAATAAATAGAAGAAAATAAATAATGCAGAAAAGAAAAAACTATATAAAAACTACTCAAAAATAAATAAAAGAAAATAAGTAATGCAGAAAAGAAAAAAAATATATAGCAAATTTGTTGGCACACTGCCCTGTGGGTCTACCAGACCTAGTGTGTGCAAATGCAGGCCCAGGAGGGCCAGCAGACCCACAAAGCAGCGTGCCCTAATTAATTAGGCCCAGAAGCCTGCTATATAGAGGAGTTCGAACAGGTAGCCGCGGTTGGGTTTATAAACCAGTGCGGCTGCCCTTTGCCGGGCGAGGTGGGACTAAACTTTGGGGTGGCCGCGCAAGGCCTTTAGTACCGGTTGGTGGCTCCAACCGGTACTAAAGGCCCCCCCTTTAGTACCGGTTGGAACCACCAACCGGTACTAAAGGCCTGCTCTTCCCGCCTCTTTGCCTGGCCAAAGTAGGCCTTTAGTACCGGTTGGTGGCTCCAACCGGTACTAAAGGCTCACCCTATATATACAGCACTTACGAAATTTCAGTTACATCTCCCCACTTCTTTCGTCAACCTCTCGCGCGCCGCTCCCGTCGTCGCCGCCCGTCGCCCGTCGTCGTCGTCGTCCCCGCCGCCGCCCTGAACGCCGCGCGCCGCCGTCCATCGTCGTCCCGCGACGCGGTCCCGTCGTGGTCCCGCGCCGCCGTCCGTACGTATCTCGCTCTCTCCTCGCGCGTACCCGGCCGCCGCGCCGCGCGCCGTCCGCCCCGAACGCCGCGCGCCGCCGTCCGTCCCCGCCGCCACCCCGAACGCCGGCGCCCCCGCCCCGTACGCCGGCGCCCCCGCTCGTACGTACGGGGCGGAGCGCATGCACACACACACACATGCATATACCACACACGCATACACACACATACACACATACGTACACACATATACGTATACACACACATACACACACATTTTTTTTCTTCTTATTTTCTGTTTTTCAGAAAAGTTAATTAGATGATCGAATGTTAGATTAATGTCGAATGTTAGATGAATTAGCTAGATAGAAAAATTGTCGAACTAGAGATTAGAACTAGTTGAATAATTAATATAACTAGTTTATTTTTAGTAAGAAAATTTAGGTATATGAGATTTGAACTAGTTGAATAATTAATATAACTAGTTTATTTTTAGTAAGAAAATTTAGGTATATGAGATTTGAACTAGTTCAATAATTAATATAACTAGTTTATTTTTAGTAAGAAAATTTAGGTATATGAGATTTGAACTAGTTCAATAATTAATATAACTAGTTTATTTTTAGTAAGAAAAATTTAGGTATCTGAGATTTGATGATCTAATTAAAATATTATTTGTTAATGAGTTTTTCTGTTTATTTAATTTTTTATATATTTTGAGTTTATATAAATGTTAGATTAATGTCGAATGTTAGATGAATTAGATAGAAAAGTTAAATATATAGTAATGTCAATTGAATATATAGTTAGATATATTAATGTCAAATGTTAGATGAATATATATTTGGCTAGATATAGGTGTTTAATGTTTCACCTATATGAACATAGGAAATGTCATCTGACGACGAAAACGATTTTATTTTGTGCGAACACTGTGAAGACCAGCGCGGCCTGTGCGACCAAAATTTCCTTGTTGATGGTAGGCGCTTCAGCATCAAGCTGGATGAGACATTCGAAGTTGATACAGTAAGTCACTTTGTCAATTATTATTTGAATGCAAAACTTATGCTTCATTTGCTTCAACTTATAATTTTAAATTTTCACTATTCTACTATAGCGCATCCCCTGCCATGCAAGAATTTTTGTCTTGGATAAGATAGGTTTTAGTGCTATAGATGATATGGAGGTAAAGAGAGTTTACTTGAAGACGGAGCATGGGTATACTTTCAACGTCAAATTATATAATGGAGACACATACACCCATTTTGAATGCAAAACTTGGCAAGCACTATGCAAGGCTTATGCATTTGAGCCTGATATGGTTATCACCTTTGATATTCGTCCGGAAGATGATATTGAAGGTAATATAGACATCTGGGTCGATGTGCAAACGCCTCCAGTTCTACCATTTGGTGAGTTTTTCTCAACCATGCATGCATATGTTTATGTCTTTCATACAGTTTATTCAAAAATAGTTGACAACTAATTTGTATTGTCAGCTTATTTCGGTTCAAGCAAACATGTCCGACGCTTGGTAGACAGGACCTACTACTGCCCCGAGGCTCAACTAAACTGCGAGGAGATAAGTCATTATGTTTCATGGCTTGAGGATCTTAATACTGTCAAGACAATTTTTTTCCTAAACTTAGAAATGTTAGTACTCAATACGTGCGACCAATGGTGATCGTATTGAACTACGGTCACATCTATAATCAAAAGATGGTAAGATTTTAAATATTTGTCCTTAATTAGTGCATCTTTTGCATACATTATTTTTGAAGCTAAACTTTCATTGCTTAGTATATTAATTACTATACGATGTTGTTCAACAGGGACTTCCGATGACAGTTGTGCCTCAGTGGATCGAGACAAAAGGTCGCATGTCAATGGTTAGCTTACGACCAAGATTTCCTACATTGCACATGAGTGCATTCAGGATTTCTGAAAGCGAAGAATGCTTAATAGTGAAAGATTGGAGCAAAATTGTTAACGATCGCAGAGAAGTACTAGGGGGCAGTAAGGTGAAGCGCAACCCAAGATTAGGAGACAGATTCATCTGCATGCTCTAGTATGATGAATCAGGAGAGCTATACATGTTCTATGCTATTCTACCTGAGAGGGAGCAGCAGGATCAGTAGCTACTAGTTCATGCTCTTAATTAGTACTTGTCTCATGTCCGTGTCCTGAACTTCGATCTTGGTGACGATTATGATATCTTTGCTTCTGTTACAAAGTGAATGTTTCCTCTTTAAGCTAGCCAGCGTTGATGATGATTAGATAGCTAGCGCGGTAATGACTATGATGATTAAATAGTGGTAATTAGACGACTACGATGATTTTTAGCTAGCTAGAGTTTATTTATTTATTAATATGCGATGATGATGATGATGATGACTACAACTCATTATAATGTAAAACAATCCTAAATTAAATTGATAACACAAATTTAATTGAAAAATACAAAATAAAACAAAAAACCACAACCATTTAGTACCGGTTGGTGTTACCAACCGGTACTAAAGGGCTCCCGGCCCCCGGAGCTGGCTCGTGCCACGTGGTTCCCCTTTAGCACCGGTTCGTGCTGAACCGGTACTAAAGGGGGGGCCTTTAGTGCCGAAACGTTAGTGCCGGTTCCATAACCGGCACTAAAGTCCCTTACAAACCGGTGCTAATGGCCCGTTTTCTACTAGTGACAGTCATCGAGTTAAACGTGTGAAGAACTCGGAGGTGCCGTGGGTTCGGTACTTGATCAGTCGAATCGTGAAGACGTACGACTACATCAACCGCGTTATGCTAACGCTTCCGCGTTCGGTCTACGAGGGTACGTGGACACACTCTCCCGTCTCGTTGCTATGCATCACCATGATCTTGCGTGTGCGTAGGAAATTTTTGAAATTACTACGTTCCCCAACTGTGGCATCCGAGCCTAGGTTTTATGCGTTGATGTTATGCATGAGTAGAACACAAGTGAGTTGTGGGCGATATAAGTCATACTGCTTACCAGCATGTCATACTTTGGTTCAGCGGTATTGTTGGATGAAGCGGCCCGGACCGACATTACGCGTACGCTTACGCGAGACTGGTTCTACCGACGTGCTTTGCACACAGGTGGCTGGCGGGTGTCAGTTTCTCCAACTTTAGTTGAACCAAGTGTGGCTACGCCCGGTCCTTGCGAAGGTTAAAACAACACCAACTTGACAAACTATCGTTGTGGTTTTGATGCGTAGGTAAGAACGGTTCTGGCTAAGCCCGTAGCAGCCACGTAAAACTTGCAACAACAAAGTAGAGGACGTGTAACTTGTTTTTGCAGGGCATGTTGTGATGTGATATGGTCAAGACATGATGCTAAATTTTATTGTATGAGATGATCATGTTTTGTAACCGAGTTATCGGCAACTGGCAGGAGCCATATGGTTGTCGCTTTATTGTATGCAATGCAATTGCGCTGTAATGCTTTACTTTATCACTAAGCGGTAGCGATAGTCGTGGAAGCATAAAATTGGTGAGACGACAATGATGCTACGATGGTGATAAAGGTGTCGTTCTAGTGACGATGGTGATCATGATGGTGCTTCGGAGATGGAGATCACAAGCACAAGATAATGATGGCCATATCATATCACTTATGTTGATTTCATGTGATGTTTATCTTTTATGCATCTTATTTTGCTTAGTTCGACGGTAGCTTTATAAGATGACCTCTCACTAAATTTCAAGATAAAAAGTGTTCTCCCTGAGTATGCACCGTTGCCAAAGTTCGTCGTGCCCAGACACCACGTGATGATCGGGTGTCATAAGCTCTACGTCCATCTACAACGGGTGCAAGCCAGTTTTGCACACGCAGAATACTCAGGTTAAACTTGATGAGCCTAGCATATGCAGATATGGCCTCGGAACACTGAGACCGAAAGGTCGAGCATAAATCATATAGTAGATATGATCAACATATTGATGTTCACCATTGAAAGCTACTCCATTTCACGTGATGATCAGCTATGGTTTAGTTGATTTGGATCACGTGATCACTTAGAAGATTAGAGCGATGTCTTTCTAACTGGGAGTTCTTAAGTAATATGATTAATTGAACTTAAATTTATCATGAACTTAGTCCTGCTAGTATTAGCATATCTATGTTGTAGATCAATAGCTCACGTTTAGCTCCCCTGTTTTATTTTTGATATGTTTCTAGAGAAAACTAAGTTGAAAGATGTTAGTAGCAATGATGCGGATTGGATCCGTGATCTGAGGTTTATCCTCATTGCTGCACAGAAGAATTATGTCCTTAATGCACCGCTACGTGACAGACCTATTGCAGGAGCAGATGCAGATGTCATGAACGTTTGGCTAGCTCAATATGATGACTACTTGATAGTTTAGTGCACCATGCTTAACAGCTTAGAATCGGGACTTCAAAGACATTTTGAACGTCATGGATCATATGGATGTTCCAGGAGTTGAAGTTAATATTTCAAGCAAATACCCGAGTTGAGAGATATGAAGTCTCCAACAAGTTCTATAGCTAAAAGATGGAGGAGAATAGCTCAAGCACTGAGCATGTGTTCAGATTGTCTGGGTACTACAATCACTTGAATCAAGTGGGAGTTAATCTTCCAGATAAAATAGTGATTGACAGAATTCTCTAGTCACCATCACCAAGTTAGTAGAACTTCGTGATGAACTATAGTATGCAAGGGATGATGAAAACGATTCCCGAGCTTTTCATGATGATGAAATTGATGAAGGTAGAAATCAATAAAGAGCATCAAGTGTTGATGATTAACAAGACCACTAGTTTCAAGAAAAGGGCAAAGGGAAAGAAAGGGAACTTCAAGAAGAATGGCAAGCAAGTTGCTGCTCAAGTGAAGAAGCCCAAGTCTGGTCCTAAGCCTGAGACTAAGTGCTTCTACTGCAAAGGGACTGGTCACTAGAAGCGGAACTACCCCAAGTAATTGGCGGATAAGAAGGATGGCAAAGTGAACATAGGTATATTTGATATACATGTTATTGATGTGTACTTTACTAGTGTTTATAGAAACCCCTCAGTATTTGATACTAGTCAAGTTGCTAAGAATAGTAACTCGAAACGGGAGTTGCAGAATGAACAGAGACTAGTTAAGGGTGAAGTGACGATGTGTGTTGGAAGTGGTTCCAAGATTGATATGATCATCATCGCACACTCCCTATACTTTCGGGATTAGTGTTGAACCTAAATAAGTGTTATTTGGTGTTTGGGTTGAGCATGAATATGATTTGATCATGTTTATTGCAATACGGTTATTCATTTAAGTAAGAGAATAAATTGTTGTTCTGTTTACATGAATAAAACCTTCTATGGTCATACACCCAATGAAAATGGTTTGTTGGATCTCGATTGTGGTGATACACATTCTCATAATATTGAAGCCAAAAGATGCAAAGTTAATAATGATAGTGCAACTTATTTGTGGCACTGCCGTTTAGGTCATATTGGTGTAAAGCGCATGAAGAAAATCCATGCTGATGGGCTTTTGGAATCACTTGATTATGAATCATTTTGATGCTTGCGAACCATGCCTCATGGGCAAGATGACTAAGACTCCATTCTCTGGAACAATGGAGCGAGCAACTGACATATTGGAAATAATACATACTGATGTATGCAGTCCAATGAGTGTTGAGGCTCGCGGCGGGTATCATTATTTTCTGACATTCACAGATGATTTGAGCAGATATGGGTATATCTACTTGTTGAAACATAAGTCTGAAACATTTGAAAAGTTCAAAGAACTTCAGAGTGAAGTGGAAAATCATCGTGACAAAAAAATAAAGTTTCTACGATCTGATCGCAGAGACAAATATTTGAGTTACGAGTTTGGTCTTCAATTAAAACAATGTGGAATAGTTTCACAAAATCATGCCACCTGGAACACCACAGCATAATGGTGTGTCTGAACGTCATAACCGTACTATTATTGGATATAGTGCAATTTATGATGTTTCTTACCGATTAATCACTATCGTTTTGGGGTTATGCGTTAGAGACAGCTGCATTCACGTTAAATAGGGCACCATCTAAATCCGTTGAGACGACACCGTATGAACTATGGTTTGGCAAGAAACCTAAGCTATCGTTTCTTAAAGTTTGAGGTTGCAATGCTTATGTGAAATTTTTTCAACCAGATAAGCTCAAAACCAAATCAGAGAAGTGAGTCTTCATAGGATACCCAAAAGAAAATGTTGGGTACACCTTCTATCACAGATCCGAAGGCAAGATATTCGTTGCTTTGAATGGATCCTTTCTAGAAAAGGAGTTTCTCTCGAAAGAAGTGAGTGGGAGGAAAGTAGAACTTGATGAGGTAACTGTACCTACTCCCTTATTGGAAAGTAGTTCATCACAGAAATCTTTTCCTGTGACTACTACACCGATTAGTGAGGAAGCTAATGATGGTGATCATGTAACTTCAGATCAAGTTACTACCGAACCTCGTAGGTAAACCAGAGTGAGATCCGCACCAGAGTGGTACGGTAATCCTATTCTAGAGGTCATGTTACTTGACCATGACGAGCCTACGAACTATGAGGAAGCGATGATGAGCCCAGATTCCGCAAGATGGCTTGAGGCCATGAAATCTGAGATGAGATCCATGTATGAGAACAAAGTATGGACTTTGATTGACTTTCCCAATGATCGGCGAGCCATTGAGATTAAATGGATCTTCAAGAGGAAGACGGACGCTGATAGTAGTGTTACTATCTACAAAGCTAGAATTGTCGCAAAAAGGTTTTCGACAAGTTCAAGGTGTTGACTACGATGAGAGTTTCTCACTCGTATCTATGCTTAAGTCTGTCCGAATCATGTTAGCAATTGCCGCATTTTATGAAATCTGGCAAATGGATAAACAAAACTGCATTCCTTAATGGATTTATTAAAGAAGAGTTGTATATGATGCAACCAGAAGGTTTTGTCAATCCTAAAGGTACTAACAAAATATGCAAGCTCCAGCGATCCATCTATGGACTGGTGCAAGCATCTCGGAGTTGGAATACACGCTTTGATAAGTTGAACAAATCATATAGTTTTATACAGATTTGTGGTGAAGCTTGTATTTACAAGAAAGTGAGTGGGAGCACTACAGCATTTCTGATAAGTATATGTGAATGACATATTGTTGATCGGAGATAATGTAGAATTATTCTACAAAGCATAAAGGAATGTTTGAAAGGAGTTTTTCAAAGAAAGACCTCGGTGAAGCTTCTTACATATTGAGCATCAAGATCTATAGAGATAGATCAATACGCTTGATAAGGTTTTTCAATGAGTACATACCTTGACAAGATTTTGAAGTAGTTCAAAATGGAACAATCAAAGAAGGAGTTCTTGCTTGTGTTACAAGGTGTGAAGTTGAGTAAGACTCAAAACCCGACCACGGCAGAAGATAGAGAGAGAATGAAAGTCATTCCCTATGCCTCAGCCATAGGTTCTATAAAGTATGCCATGCTGTGTACCAGACCTATTGTATACCCTACCCTGAGTTTGGCAAAGGAGTACAATAGTGATGTAGGAGTAGATCACTAGACATTGGTCAAAATTATCCTTAGTGGAATAAGGATATGTTTCTCGATTATGGAAGTGACAAAAGGTTCGTCGTAAAGGGTTACGTCGATGCAAATTTTGACACTGATCCAGATGACTCTAAATCTTGATCTGGATACATATTAAAAGTGAGAGCAATTAGCTAGAGTAGCTCTGTGCAGAGCATTGTTGACATAGAAATTTGCAAAATACTTACCGATCTGAATGTGGCAGACCCGTTGACTAAAATTCTCTCACAAGCAAAACATGATCACACCTCAGTACTCTTTGGGTGTTAATCACATAGCGATGTGAACTAGATTATTGACTCTAGTAAACCCTTTGGGTGTTGGTCACATGTCGATGTGAACTATGGGTGTTAATCACATGGTGATGTGAACTATTGATGTTAAATCACATGGCGATGTGGACTAGATTATTGACTCTAGTGCAAGTGGGAGACTGAAGGAAATATGCCCTAGAGGCAATGATAAAGTTATTATATATTTCCTTATATCATGATAAATGTTTATTATTCATGCTAGAATTGTATTAACCGGAAACATAATACATGTGTGAATATATAGACAAACAGAGTGTCACTAGTATGCCTCTACTTGACTAGCTCGTTGATCAAAGATGGTTATGTTTCCTAACCATAGACATGAGTTGTCATTTGATTAACGGGATCACATCATTAGGAGAATGATGTGATTGACTTGACTCATTCCGCTAGCATAGCACTTGATCGTTTAGTTTGTTGCTATTGCTTTCTTCATGACTTATACATGTTCCTATGACTATGAGATTATGCAACTCCCGTTTACCAGAGGAACACTTTGTGTGCTACCAAACGTCACAACGTAACTGGGTGATTATAAAGGTGCTCTACAGGTGTCTCTGAAGGTACTTGTTGGGTTGGCGTATTTCGAGATTAGGATTTGTCACTCCGATTGTCAGAGAGGTAGCTCTGGGCCCTCTCGGTAATGCACATCACCTAAAGCCTTGCAAGCATTGCAACTAATGAGTTAGTTGCGAGATGATGTATTACGGAACGAGTAAAGAGACTTGCCGGTAACGAGATTGAACTAGGTATTGAGATACCGACGATCGAATCTCGGGCAAGTAACATACCGATGACAAAGGGAACAACGTATGTTATTATGCGGTCTGACCAATAAAGATCTTCGTAGAATATGTGGGAGCCAATATGAGCATCCAGGTTCCGCTATTGGTTATTGACCGGAGACGTGTCTCGGTCATGTCTACATTGTTCTCGAACCCGCAGGGTCCGCACGCTTAAGGTTTCGATGACGGTTATATTATGAGTTTATTTTTTTTATGTACCGAAGGAGTTCGGAGTCCCGGATGAGATCGGGGACATGGAGGAGTCACGAAATGGTCGAGACGTAAAGATCGATATATTGGGCGACTATATTTGGACATCGGAAAGGTTCCGAGTGATTCGGGTATTTTCGGGAGTACCGGGGAGTTACGGGAATTCGTATTGGGCCTTAATGGGCCATACTGGAAAGGAGAGAAAGGCCTCAGAGGGTGGCCGCACCCCTCCCCATGGGCTGGTCCGAATTGGACTAGGGAGGGGGGCGCCCCCTTCCTTCCTTCTCCTTTTCCCTTCCCTTTCCTTCTCTCCTCCTCCTACTACTTGGAAGGGATCCTAGTTCTACTAGGAAAGGGGGAATCCTACTCCCGATGGGAGTAGGACTCCCCTAGGGCGCGCCATAGAGAGGGCCGGCCCCTCCCCTCCTCCACTCCTTTATATACGTGGCTAGGGGGCACCCCATAGTTACAACAATTGATCTCTTGATCTCTTAGCCGTGTGCGGTGCCCCCCTCCACCATAATCCACATCGATCATATCGTAGCGGTGCTTAGGCGAAGCCCTGCATCGGTAGAACATCATCATTGTCACCACGCCGTCGTGCTGACGAAACTCTCCCTCAACACTCGGCTGAATTGGAGTTCGATGGACGTCATCGAGTTGAACGTGTGCAGAACTCAGAGGTGTCGTGCGTTCGGTACTTGATCGGTCGAATCATGAAGACGTACGACTACATCAACCGCGTTGTGCTAACGCTTCCGCTTTCGGTCTACGAGGGTACGTGGACACACTCTCCCCTCTCGTTGCTATGCATCACCATGATCTTGCGTGTGCGTAGGAAATTTTTGAAATTACTACGTTCCCCAACAGCTAATATTTGCAACTCGAAAAAGGGACTACGGATTAAGCGAACAGTGGTAAAGGACGAGGTGACAATGCGCGTGGGAAACGGTTCCAAAGTCGATGTGATCGCGGTCGGCATGCTACCTCTACATCTACCTCCAGGATTAGTATTAGACCTAAATAATTGTTATTTGGTGCCAGCGTTGAGCATGAACATTATATCTGGATCTTGTTTGATGCGAGACAGTTATTCATTTAAATCAGAGAATAATGGTTGTTCTATTTATATGAGTAATATCCTTTATGGTCATGCACCCTTGAAGAGTGGTCTATTTTTGATGAATCTCGATAGTAGTGATACACATATTCATAATGTTGAAGCCAAAAGATGCAGAGTTGATAATGATAGTGCACTTATTTGTGGCACTGCCGTTTAGGTCATATCGGTATAAAGCGCATGAAGAAACTCCATACTGATGGACTTTTGGAACCACTTGATTATGAATCACTTGGTACTTGCGAACCGTGCCTCATGGACAAGATGACTAAAACGCCGTTCTCCGGTACTATGGAGAGAGCAACAGATTTGTTGGAAATCATACATACAGATGTATGTGGTCCGATGAATGTTGAGGCTCGTGGCGGATATTGTTATTTTCTCACCTTCACAGATGATTTAAGCAGATATGGGTATATCTACTTAATGAAGCATAAGTCTGAAACATTTGAAAAGTTCAAAGAATTTCAGAGTGAAGTTGAAAATCATCGTAACAAGAAAATAAAGTTTCTACGATCTGATCGTGGAGGAGAATATTTGAGTTACGAGTTTGGTCTACATTTGAAACAATGCGGAATAGTTTCGCAACTCACGCCACCCGGAACACCACAGCGTAATGGTGTGTCCGAACGTCGTAATCGTACTTTACTAGGTATGGTGCGATCTATGATGTCTCTTACAGATTTACCGCTATCGTTTTGGGGTTATGCTTTAGAGACGGCCGCATTCACGTTAAATAGGGCACCATCAAAATCCGTCGAGACGACGCCTTATGAACTATGGTTTGGCAAGAAACCAAAGTTATCGTTTTCTGAAAGTTTGGGGCTGCGATGCTTATGTGAAAAAGCTTCAACCTGATAAGCTCGAACCCAAATCGGAGAAATGTGTCTTCATAGGATACCCAAAAGAGACTGTTGGGTACACCTTCTATCACAGATCCGAAGGCAAGACATTCGTTGCTAAGAATGGATCCTTTCTAGAGAAGGAGTTTCTCTCGAAAGAAGTGAGTGGGAGGAAAGTAGAACTTGATGAGGTAACTGTACCTGCTAATTATTGGAAAGTAGTACATCACAAAAATCGGTTTCTGTGACACCTACACCAACTAGTGAGGAAGTTAATGATGATGATCATGGAACTTCAGATCAAGTTGCTACTGATCCTCGTAGATCAACCAGAGTAAATCCGCACCAGAGTGGTACGGTAATCCTATTATGGAAGTCATGCTACTAGATCATGATGAACCTACGAACTATGAAGAAGCGATGGTGAGCCCAGATTCTGCAAAATGGCTTGAAGCCATGAAATCTAAAATGGGATCCATGTATGAGAACAAAGTATGGACTTTGGTTGACTTGCCCGTTGATCGGCAAGCAATTGAGAATAAATGGATCTTGAAGAAGAAGACTGACGCTGACGGTAATGTTACTGTCTACAAAGCTCGACTTGTTGTGAAAGGTTTTCGACAAGTTCAAGGGATTGACTACGATGAGACCTTCTCACCCGTAGCGATGCTTAAGTATGTCCGAATCATGTTAGCAATTGCCGCGTTTTATTATTATGAAATATGGCAGATGGATGTCAAAACTGCATTCTTGAATGAATTTCTGGAAGAAGAGTTGTATATGATGCAACCGGAAGGTTTTGTCGATCCAAAGGGAGCTAACAAAGTGTGCAAGCTCCAGCGATCCATTTATGGACTGGTGCAAGCCTCTCGGAGTTGGAATAAAAGCTTTGATAGTGTGATCAAAGCATTTGGTTTTATACAGACTTTTGGAGAAGCCTGTATTTACAAGAAAGTGAGTGGGAGCTCTCTAGCATTTCTGATAGATGACATATTGCTGATTGGAAATGATATAGAATTTCTGGATAGCATAAAGGGTTACTTGAATAAGAGTTTTTCAATGAAAGACCTCGGTGAAGCTGCTTATATATTGGGCATTAAGATCTATAGAGATAGATCAAGACGCTTAATTGGACTTTCACAAAGCACATTCCTTGACAAAGTTTTGAAGAAGTTCAAAATGGATCAAGCAAAGAAAGGGTTCTTGCCTGTGTTACAAGGTGTGAAGTTGAGTAAGACTCAATGCCCGACCACTGCAGAAGATAGAAAGAAAATGAAAGATGTTCCCTATGCTTCAGCCATAGGCTCTATCATGTATGCAATGCTGTGTACCAGACCTGATGTGTGCCTTGCTATAAGTCTAGCAGGGGGGTACCAAAGTAATCCAGGAGTGGATCACTAGACATCGGTCAAGAACATCCTGAAATACCTGAAAAGGACTAAGGATATGTTTCTCTTTTATGGAGGTGACAAAGAGCTCATCGTAAACGGTTACGTTGATGCAAACTTTGACACTGATCCGGACGATTCTAAATCGCAAACCGGATACGTGTTTACATTGAACGGTGGAGCTGTCAGTTGGTGCAGTTCTAAACAAAGCGTCGTGGCGGGATCTACATGTTAAGCGGAGTACATAGCTGCTTCAGAAGCAGCAAATGAAGGAGTCTGGATGAAGGACTTCATATCCGATCTAGGTGTCATACCTAGTGCATCGGGTCCAATGAAAATATTTTGTGACAATACTGGAGCAATAGCCTTAGCGAAGGAATCCAGATTTCACAAGAGAACCAAGCACATCAAGAGACGCTTCAATTCCATCCGGGATCTTGTCCAGGTGGGAGACATAGAAATTTGCAAGATACATATGGATCTGAATGTTGCAGAACCATTGACTAAGCCTCTTCCACGAGCAAAACATGATCAGCACCAAGGCTCCATGGGTGTTAGAATCATTACTGTGTAATCTACATTATTGACTCTAGTGCAAGTGGGAGACTTAAGGAAATATGCCCTAGAGGCAATAATAAAGTTATTATTTATTTCCTTATATCATGATAAATGTTTATTATTCATGCTAGAATTGTATTAACCGGAAACATAATACATGTGTGAATATATAGACAAACAGAGTGTCACTAGTATGCCTCTACTTGACTAGCTCGTTAATCCAAGATGGTTAAGTTTCCTAACCATAGACATGAGTTGTCATTTGATTAACGGGATCACATCATTAGGAGAATGATGTGATTGACATGACCCATTCTGTTAGCTTAGCACACGATCGTTTAGTATGTTGCTATTGCTTTCTTCATGACTTATACATGTTCCTATGACTATGAGATTATGCAACTCCCGTTTACCGGAGGAACACTTTGTGTGCTACCAAACGTCACAACGTAACTGAGTGATTATAAAGGTGCTCTACAGGTGTCTCCGAAGGTACTTGTTGGGTTGGCGTATTTCGAGATTAGGATATGTCACTCCGATTGTCGGAGGGGTATCTCTAGGCCCTCTTGGTAATGCACATCACTTAAGCCTTGCAAGCATTGTAACTAATGAGTTAGTTGCGGGATGATGTATTACGGAGCGAGTAAAGAGACTTGCCGGTAACGAGATTGAACTAGGTATTGAGATACCGACGATCGAATCTCGGGCAAGTAACATACCGATGACAAAGGGAACAACGTATGTTATTATGCGGTCTGACCAATAAAGATCTTCGTAGAATATGTAGGAGCCAATATGAGCATCCAGGTTCCGCTATTGGTTATTGACCGGAGACGTGTCTCGGTCATGTCTACATAGTTCTTGAACCCGTAGGGTCCGCACGCTTAACGTTACGATGACAATTTTATTATGATTTTATGTGTTTTGATGTACCAAAGGTTGTTCGGAGTCCCGGATATGATCACGGACATGACGAGGAGTCTCGAAATGGTCGAGACATGAAGATTGATATATTGGAAGCCTATGTTTGGATATCGGAATTGTTCCAGGTGAAATAGTGATTTTACCGGAACCCCCTGGAGGCTATTGGGCCTTATGGGCCCAAAGTGGAGGAAGAGGAGAGGCAGCCAAGGGGCAGCCGCACGCCCCTCCCCCCCAAGTCCGAATTGGACAATGAGGGGGGGCGCCCCCCCTTTCCTTTCCCCTCTCTCCTCCTTCCCCCCAAGTCCTAATCCAACTAGGAAAAAGGAGGGGAGTCCTACTCCCGGTGGGAGTAGGACTCCTCCTGCGCGCCTCCTCCTATGGCCGGCCGCACCCCCCTTGCTCCTTTATATATGGGGGCAGGGGCACCCCATAGACACAATAATTGATCATTGATCTCTTAGCCGTGTGTGGTGCCCCCTCCATCATAGTCCACCTCGATAATACTGTAGCGGTGCTTAGGCGAAGCCCTGCGACGGTAGAACATCAACATCGTCACCACGCCGTCGTGCTGACGAAACTCTCCCTCAACACTCGGCTGGATCGGAGTTCGAGGGACGTCATCGGGCTGAACGTGTGCTGAATTCGGAGGTGCCGTACGTTCGGTACTTGATCGGTCGGATCATGAAGATGTACGACTACATCAACCGCGTTGTGCTAACGCTTCCGCTTTCGGTCTACGAGGGTACGTGGACAACACTCTCCCATCTCGTTGCTATGCATCACCATGATCTTGCATGTGCGTAGGAAAATTTTGAAATTACTACATTCCCCAACAAATATATCTCACCATATTTTTAGGAATAGCTAGTTATCAAAGATAAGGCTAAAAGATAACTCATTTTATACATGGTTTATTGTCATCTTCAAATTACATGCAAGACTTAAAATAAGATTATCTTACCAACCACTATACATGCCCTAAGTGCGCACATGCCCGCCTAGGTGGCACCACCAGATGGCCTCCCAGCCTCTAGTGCGATATACAATGCAGCAGGTAGGAAAAGCTATAAGAGGACGCTTGTCTCTGAACAATACGATATACAATGCGGTAGCCAGTGACACAAGCAGATAAGAAAACCGAAATCACTAATTAAGGAGCCCTCTTTCCAAATACACTCCCAACTTGTAAGATTGTGACAAGTGGTGCGCACCATAGACACCACTCGTCGCAACCTGGGAGTTCTCCCCATTTTCATAGATTCATTTATTCAAAACGTTTTATCTCTTAACTCATGTACCACCAAATCAATAGAACAAAGGTTAGCTCTGCATCAGGTCCACAAGCAAGGGTGGTAGGTTCATTACCGTCCGGCTCCCAACCGAAACTAACGGAGTCATCCAACTCTCAGATCAGAGATGCTAACGGGACAGGAATCGATGTGGGGGACTTCTCTACCGCACCTATCTCCCCAGACATAGACTACGTACAGGGTAGTACTCTTGGAAAGAGAGAAGATCACCGCGTCAACAAAATCCAAAGTAACAAACGTCACTCTCGAGGGATCGGCCACTATCATACATGAAGTTTTGCATATAGTGATTGTTCATGTTCATGTCGGAGTGCTGACGTTCTTTCCTCCATTTAAGTCAAAGTCTGGGTATGTTTTTCTCGCATCCAAATCTTGAACCATTTGCATCGTTGGATTCCTCGTGTCGAAATCTTTAAAACTAGATTTCATGTTGATTGGTTTTGACGAACTTTTTCTAAAACAAATGACAAAAAACGAACTGGGAGCACGTTATTTTCACTTTTTGAAGAGGCACACATTTTTTCCCTTTCCGAGAGGTCGTGTCTCTCGCGGAAGCAAATCTGTGTCTCCGCAAGAAGTAAATCCATATCTCTCGCGGAAAGAAAAGAACACGTTTTTTTTTCACTTTTCGAGAGGCACGACTGTGCCTTTCGCGAAAGAAATCCGTGCCTCCACGAGAAGTAAATCTGTGCCTCTTGTGGAATGAAAAAACGCGTGTTTTTTTCCTTTTCGAGGGGCACGACCCCGCCTCTTGCGGAAGCAAATTCGTGTCTCCACAAAAAGTAAATTCATGTCTCTCGCGGAACGAAAAAAATGTGTTTTTCCCTTTCCAAGAGACACAACCGTGCCTCTCGTGAAAGCAAATTGGTGTCTCTGGCGAAAAAAACGCGTTTTTTCACACATGATTTTTCTTCGATTTTTTTTCTTGGTCCAAATCCTAAGAAAAACCAGGAGGAAACCGAAAGGCCAAAAAAAACAGAAAAAACATCTGAAAGCCAAAAATCCATACAGAAAAAAATCTGGATGGAGCACCCACAGCGCGACATGTGACGGTGGTTGAGAGTGCGCCAAGTGGCGCGCTCCTAGATCACTCCAAGTGACCGTTGAAAGGCTCCTGAAGGAGTACTCGCCAGATAGTTATCACCTTTTTTTGAGAAACAGCACACTTTATTTAACTCATAATGATCGTAGGAATACAAAGACCAGCAGGTGGCTCGAGCAACCAAAGATGTCGCCCAGATTCTAAACTAGTAGCATATTTAGCTATGCGATGAGCCTCCTTATTTGAAATCACTAATTAATTAACGAGTACTTTTTCAGTCCATGGTAGAACGCACAAACCTCTATGGGCTGCGTGAGTTCGGCCTGTAGATAGCTCGTCAAAATTTTGGGCCAGGCTAGTTCTGTTTTTTTAGTTATATTATAGGATGCTGCAAGAGAAGACCGCCACCACCACCATTTTTAGTAATTTGAACTAAAACCACGATAAATAAATCGGAACGGAGGTAATATATTATAGGATACTGCATTTTTTCCACTTGAAGAAGTCACCGCACGTGTGGCAAGAAGGGGCCAGAGCACCCGGACGAGCTACCGCCGTCTTCGCTCTCCGCGCCGAGGGACATGGTGGTGGAGGTCACGCTCGCGCCGCCCATCGGAAGCTACGGAGACGAAACAATGCAGCGCCTTGTCCACTCCCACAGGTGGGCCTCGAGTTGACGGGTGGGTCCAACCTAACGAGCAGTGCTAGTCTGACATGGCATACGGCGGAATACATAGTACGTATGCAATGTGTAGAGCCAAGATTGACGTTTCAACCTCAGGAACTGCATTGATCACGTAATTTCATGTACCGGGGCTGTATTAGAGCACTTTGTAACTTCAAGGACCAAGTTGGACGTCACCAGCTGTAAGTGCATCTAGTGTCACCCCTAGTTGGTTTTGGAGTATTGACGACAAACCTAATTGAGGGACTAATGTGTTTGTGAGATTGCAGGATAACACAGGTAGAAGTCCCTCATTGATTCGGTTTTCCTACCAGAGATGACCCCTAAAAATATATGAAGACATTGATGTCAAAGGTGGTATATGAAGATATTCACATCGAAGACTATGACAAGAGAAGACATCGCATGAAGCCTATGGAGCTCGAAGACTTAGATCTTTCGCAGTTCTTTTTCTTCTTTGTTGAGTCATAGGAACCACCGTACTGTTAAGTGGGGTTCAAGAGAACCAGTCAGAATGACTGAAGTGATACTTAACCAAAACCTATGTCTTCGAGTGAAGACTATGAGAGCGAATCTTGTCCAGAGTCGGACAAGTTAGCTTTGCTTGTAGCCCAAGTAAAGTTGCCGTGTGAGTTTGAAATCTGACCGTTGGAACACGTGTCAGTTCCTTAGTGACCCAGGGTCATTTCGGACAAATCAGGTCGGGTTGCCTAGTGTCTATAAATAGCCCACCCACTACAACCATAAACGATTGGCTGCTCAGAGTTAGTGTACGGCTTTTGTCGTTTGAGAGCAACCCACCTCGAAGCCTTTGAGAGAGAATTCCTTGCGAGGATAAAGCCCTAACCACCCAGAGCCAAAGAGAGTTAGGCATCACTTAAGTCTTCTTGTCTGTTTGATCTGAAGACTTATTACACTTGAGGACTGTGAATGCTCCAGCCGGTTAGGCGTCGCGTTCTGAGCATCCAAGAGACATTGTGGATCGCCGGTGAACGAAGTCTGTGAAGGTTTGGGAGTCTACCTTGAAGACTTACCAGAGTGATTGGGCGAGGTCTGTGTGACCTTAGCTCAAGGGGAATACGATGAGGACTGGGTGTCCTGAGCTGCGTGTTCAGGACTAGGTGTCCGGGACTGTGTGTCCTCAAGTTTAAATACCTAGCCGCCCTAACCAGACGTACAGTTGTCACAGCAACTGGAACTGGTCCAACAAATCATTGTCTTCAACGAGTCACTGGTTTCATCCTTCCCTTCCCTTTACTTACTGTTGGTCCTTGTGAAGTCATTGTATGATTGCACTATCTTTTGTCTTCACTGAGTGACTGCGTGTTCTGTTTGGCTTCATAATATCTTCCTACCTGATCCTTACTACCTAGTTGCTATTAGTCATTGTGCTTTCACTTCATTGAATACTTGACTATGGTTTGCCTAGTGTAGTCTACCTTCCGCTGCATGGTAATGGGTTTATTTCTATCGTTTGTCTTCGAAACTTCCACGTTTTGAAGACTTTCATAAAAATCGCCTATTCACCCCCCCTCTAGTCGATATAACGCACTTTCAATTGGTATCAGAGCAAGGTACTCCCTTGTTCTGTGTGATTCAGTTTAACCATCTGGAGTTTTAGCTATGTCGACTGCAGGGATAATTAAAGTCTCCGCTGCGTGCCCCGTCTTCGATGGAACTGAATATCCCTACTGGAAGAATAAGATGCGCATGCATCTTGAAGCCATTGACGTCGACCTATGGTATGTCGTCAAGAATGGCGTTCCCAAGGCTGGAGAAGGTGTCACTGCCGCTGACGTCAAGAAGTTCGTTCAACTGGACTCTACTGCCAAGAATATCATCTGTGGTCATCTGACCAAAGGACAGTATGGCCGCGTGAGTGCTTTGGAAACATCTAAGCTAGTCTGGGACTGGCTCTGCAAGGTCAACGAAGGCGTCTCAACCCAGAGAGATCAGAGAATCAGTGTCCTTCGCAACCTCTTCAACCGCTTCAAGAGAAATGACAATGAGAATGTCCAGCTCACGTTTGATCGACTCACTGACATCACAAATGAGTTTCAAGCCCTCGGCGCTACTGAGATCACCAAGCATGAAGTCGTCAAGACACTCTGAGATCACTTGACAGTTCGTTTGACACCCTAGCCCCGATGATTCAAGAACGTCCTGATTTCAAGACACTCGATCCATCTGACATACTTGAGAGGCTCAACACACATGAGTTTCAGCTTTCTGAGAAAAGAGATATTTACGGTCCCAACTATGGGCGAACTCGTGCCTTGAAGGCAAAAGCTGTCTCCTCATCTGAAGAAGAATCTGACAGTAGTTCTGATGACCCTGAAGGCATTGGAAAGGAACTTGCTATGCTTGTGAAGAAGTTCCAAAAATTCACCAAGAAGAAAGGCTTCAAAAAGTCTTCACGATCAAGCTCAAGGAATGATGAAGCTTCTGCTCATGACTACAAGAAGAAAACATGCCACAAGTGCAAGAAAACTGACCACTTCATCTCTGAGTGTCCGCAGTGGGACAATGAGAAAAAAAGAAGAAGAAGAGCAAGGAATATGACTCTGACGACAAGAAGAAGAAGAAATACTCAAAGTCTTCTTCCAAGTCTTCCTCAAAGTCTTCATCACACAAGAAGAGCTCATCTGGCAAGGCACGTGCATTTATTGGCAAGGAAATGGATTCAGAAGAGGAGTCCGCTTCTGAGGAGGCGGAGGTGGAGTCTGAGGAGGAGTCCGATTCTGGCGTTGCAAGTCTGGCTACAACATACGTTGCCAAGTCCATCTTCAACACTGAAGACAATGACTTCATCACCGACACCGATGCAAATGACAAGGACTACTCCGCTCCTACCTACTGCTTCATGGCACGCGGTGCCAAGGTAAACACACGCACTACTCACTATCAAACATCTAGTGAAGATGACTCTGATTGTGGTTTAAGACCCAGCTACAAAACACTTGCTAAAATTGCAACTGAACAACAGAAAGCTATGGAACATATTCAAAAACTGTTAGACAAAAGCGATGATCTGTTAGGCGCTGAAATGACTCGATCTGAGTCCTTAATTGAAGACATAAAAAATCTTCACGTTAAGTATGAGGAACTTGAAAGTCGTCATGAAACGCTCTCAACAACTCATGAAAAGCTTTCCTATGATTATCTTCAAAGGAAGCAAGATCTTGAGAAATTGAGAGCGGCTCATGAAAATCTTCAAAAGGAAAACGAGTCACTTCGCGCCGAACAGATCAGTTCCGCTCAGGAAGGATTTGAACCACCATGTCTTAAATGCATTGAGCGTGATAATGCTACTTCTGTTGCTAAATGTTCTATTGCTGCTACTGTTGCAATATCTTCAACTGTTGATGTGGGAACTAACCCCTCTGCTGAGGATACCACTGCTATTGCTGATGAGAATGCTAGGTTGAAGACATTGCTTGAAACAGGGATGTACAAAAGTCTTAAAGGGCATCAGACATTATGTGATGTCCTCAAAAGGCAGATTCTGAACCGAAACCCGAGGAAAGAGGGTGTTGGGTTCGTAAGGAAAATCAATGCTGATGGCTCTTACTAGAAACCTGAGCACTACCCCAAAACCACATGGGTTGCTGCAAAGGAACCTTCAGCAGATCCATCCAATCTATCTGGCTTCACTTGTGCTAACCCCATTGTTATTGATAAATCCTTTGATGCAAACTATAAACTGTTTAAGAATCAGAATGGTGAAGTGTTTGCCAGGTATATTGGTACTAACTGCAGCAATGGGCCGCCTATGATGAAGATCTGGGTGCCGAAAAAGTGTTTGGAAAATCTTCCTGTGAATGTCATCATGACACCACAGGTGAAGAAGACAAACCCCAGACCACAGGCTTCATACGACCCAAAGGCTTCATATAGACAGAGGACTCACCTGAGTCGCACTAACGCAAATGTTTTGCAGGGAAACCATACTTAGGCCTATGAATATGAGCGCGGTTCATCGAACCGCCATGTTCATAAGACTAAGAACTATTCTGCTTATTCTTATGAGTAGTATTGTCCGCCTGCAAGACTTTTTGCTAGGGCTCCAAAGCCAAAGTTCTCAGACGCTGCACTTAGACTTATTGCTTCTAAGCCACCCTTGAAGATGTGGGTGGCTAAGAAAGCCTAACTCTCTTTTGCAGGGAAAGGTCTCCAGCAGAAAACCAAAATCGTTTGACGCTATTGCTGGGGACCTTAAACATCTTGTAGGGCGCAAGATCAAATGCCCGAATGGTCTTATTATGTACTTCGTTCCTGAATCGCCTGCTACTCTCCCTATCAGTCCTAATCTGGATCTAAGCTTTCATAACCCACTGGTTCGTCAAATGTTTTTGCTTCACAATTCTCTTCGTGAAGCCTATCCCCCTAACTACACTGTAGGGTACGACACCAGCGTCTTCAGAATGGATTATTGATAGTGGGTGTACCAATCACATGACTGGCAAAAGAAGCCTTCTTATGGACTCAACCTTACGTCCATCCGACAAGAGTCACATCACATTTGCTGACACTGGTAAAAGTAAGCTATTGGGTCTAGGTAGAGTTGCAATCTCAAAGGATCAACACATGGATAAAGTCATGCTTGTTGAATCCCTTGGCTTCAACTTAATGTCTGTCTCAATGCTTTGCGATTTGAATATGATCGTAATATTTGGAAAATATCGTTGCCTTGTTCTAATGGAATCTGACAAGTCTCTAGTGTTTGAAGGGTATCGGAAAGATGATTTGTACGTGGTAGATTTCTCAGCAGGACCACAACTTGCCGTATGTCTTCTAGCAAAAGCTTCAGAATGCTGGCTCTGGCATCGGAGGCTAGGGCATCCTGGCATGAGGAACCTCCACACCCTTGCAAAGAAGAAGCATGTCATAGGCATCAAGGGCGTTAAGTTCAAGAAAGATCACTTATGCGGTGTCTGTGAAGCAGGAAAGATGATGAGGGCCAAACATCCCTCGAAGACAATCATGACAACTACTCGACCCTTCGAACTGCTCCACATGGATCTTTTCGGTCCCACTCATTACTCAACTCTTACTACTACTGCTTGTCTCTATGGCTTTGTCATTGTTGTTGATTATTCTAGATATACTTGGGTGCACATAATCCTCTACAAGACTGAAGTGTAGGATGTCTTCAGACGCTTCACCAATCGAGCAATGAACAACTATGGCGCCAAGATAAAGCACATCAGAAGTGACAATGGCACTGAATTCAAGAACACTGGCCTTGATACATATCTTGATACTTTGGGCATCACACATGAATTCTCAGCCCCGTACACGCCACAGCAGAATGGTGTCGTCGAACGCAAGAACAGAACACTCATTGAGATGGCTCGAACGATGCTTGATGAATACAAGACTCCAAGAAAATTCTGGCCTGAAGCCATTGATACTGCATGCCATACAATCAATCGTGTTTATCTTCACAAGCTTCTGAACAAGACATCTTATGAGCTCCTTACTGGCAAGAAGCCAAATGTCAGTTACTTCAGAGTATTTGGCGCCAGGTGCTGGATCAAGGATCCACATCACACTTCAAAATTTGCACCAAAAGCACATGAGGGTTTTATTCTTGGATATGGAAAGGATTCGCACTCCTACAGAGTCTTCAATCTCTTTCATTATAAAGTGGTTGAAACAGTGGATGTGCGGTTCGATGAGACTAACGGTTCACAGAGAGAGCACCTGCCAAATGTACTAGATGAAGTTCCATCCAGTGAATCAATCAAACTAATGGGAACTGGAGAAATCATACCCTCTGAAGCTCAACCTGAAGAGGAACTTATCATCTCTGCACCTGATCAACCTGAAGACAATGCTCAGCCTGAAGACAATCCCACTAACAATGACAATGATCAGCAAGAGCAAAATCTTCGCCCTGTACATCCTCGTGTTGCCAATGAAGTGCAGATTGAGAGAATAATTGATAGCATCAATGCACCCGGTCCGCTCACTCGTTCAAGGGCAACTCAGCTTCTATGGGCACTTCGCATTCGTCTCAATAACAGAACCCAAGAAAGTTGAAGAAGCCTTCATGGAACCTGAATGGATTCAAGCTATGCAAGAAGAACTTCAACAGTTTGAGCTGAATAATATATGGGAACTGGTGAAGCGTCCTGACCCTCGGAAGAACAATATAATAGGCACCAAATGGATATACCGCAAGAAACAAGATGAGCATGGTCAAGTTGTCAGAAACAAAGCTCGTCTCGTTGCTCAAGGATATACTCAAGTGGAAGGCATTGACTTCGATGAAACATTTGCTCCCGTGGCTCGACTTGAAGCCATACGCATACTGCTGGCCTATGCAAATCATCATAACATACTTCTATATCAAATGGATGTGAAGAGCGCTTTTCTCAATGGCAAGATTGAAGAAGAAGTGTATGTTGCACAACCGCCTGGCTTTGAAGATCCAAAACATCCCGACATGGTATACAAGCTCAACAAGGCACTGTATGGCCTCAAACAAGCCCCTCGGGCTTGGTATGACACACTCAAATACTTCCTGAAGAGCAAAGGCTTCGTACCTGGTTCCCTCGACCCCACTCTCTTCACGAAGACATATGATGGTGAACTGTTTGTGTGCCAAATATATGTGGATGACATTATCTTCGGCTGCAGCAATCAGAAGTACAGTGAAGAGTTTGGATATATGATGCAAGAGCAATATCAGATGTCCATGATGGGAGAGCCGAAGTTCTTCCTTGGTCTTCAAATACGGCAGCAACGCAACGACATCTTCATATCTCAAGAGAAGTATCTCAATGATTGCCTGAAGAAGTTCGGTATGCAAGACTGCAAAGGCTTCACGACGCCAATGCCAGCCAAACATCATCTGGGTCCCGACGACAATAGTAAAGAGTTCGATCAAAAGGTATACTGCTCCATGATTGGTTCTTTACTTTATCTATGTGCATCTAGGCCAGATATTATGCTTAGTGTTTGCATGTGTGCTCGATTCCAAGAGGCACCAAAGGAGTCGCATCACTTAGCTGTGAAGCGAATTCTTCGATATTTGGCTCACACCCCAACTCTAGGATTATGGTATCCAAAGGGCTCAGAGTTTGATCTGGTTGGATTCTCGGATGCTGATTATGCTGGTGACAAGGTGGATCGCAAGTCTACATCAGACACATGTCACTTTCTGGGACGATCACTTGTATGTTGGTCTTCAAAGAAGCAGAACTGTGTGTCTCTCTCCACTGCTGAATCTGAATACATTGCTGCTGGATCTTGCTGCGCTCAGCATCTGTGGATGAAGCAAACACTCAAGGACTATGGCATTCATCTGAAGCAAGTGCCACTCTACTGCGACAATGAAAGCGCCATCAAGATTGCCAACAACCAAGTTCAGCACTCGAAGACAAAGCACATTGAAATTCGTCATCACTTTCTCAGAGATCATGTTGTGAAGGAAGATATTGATATCATACACATCAACACTGAAGAGCAATTGGCAGATATCTTCACCAAGCCCTTGGATGAGAAGAGATTTTGCAAGTTACGGTGTGAGCTAAATATCTTGAAATCCTCAAATGTTCTGTGATCGGGCACACATCCTAACACTTATGCATATTGATGACTTAGATGTGCAACACACGGAGTAAAGTATATCTTAAATCAATGAAGACATACATTCTAAGTGTGAATACATTAATGTGGAATTTGACTTCGGAGCGCCACGATAATTGTGCGCCGTGTCTGGGTCTAATACTTCCTATACGGTGGGTAACGCCACCACCAAAGGTTCTGTTTGAAGTGTTTCACTCATGGCGTTACATTTACTATGTCTTCACATTTGGTTTGGCTTCAATCTCAACATGTCTTCATGATTATATTCACTATGTTGATTATACATATATACCAGTGTTCTATCCTCTACAGCATTCACTTATAGCTCTTGCTGAATCTTTTGAACTAAGTGAATGTGATCGGACCCTAACCTTTCTATGCTTTCTATCTCAAACTCTATCTCTCCAAATCATATGCATTCTATTGAAACTGTCGAATGTCTTCTCTGCGTCCTTGTCAGCAGAAGATACAGAGACAAACATTAAGTCCGTTTTCAATGCTCATTCCTTCACCTGAAACCCGGAGAAGTGGGAACGACCACCCGACAATCCAGGCGTCCGTGGGACGTGGGACGACCCCCGATATGCTGCATGATGGCCACGTGTTCCTCAGATGTGAATCGCCAGGGGCACCTGTGTAATAACACTGAGCCGCCCCTGTCCCTATAAATACAGGCCTCACCACAGTCATTATCTCTTCTTCCACTCTCGCACGAACCCTAGCGCCACCGCTAGCTCTCGACGACGCCGGCGACGAAGCGCTTCGCTGCCGCAACCTCTCCGACACCGTCTTCATGCCGACCGCGGACATCGTCCTCTCCGCCGTCGCCGTAGGTGTCCTCCGTCGCCAAGTTAGGGCATGGACGATCGAACTGATCGGCCTCCTCTTCCACTCCGTCTAGCAGTTCTACGTGTGGTAAATAAAACTTCCTTTTTACGGCCCCTTTGATCCTATAGCTTTGTCACTTTCTACCACAAGCAGTTTCTATTCACACAAGTTGGATCTCTTTCATACTGCATCTCATAACATGCCTAGTATATTCACTTATGCTTCACAAAGTAGTTAGATTCCTCACTTGTACTGATCCGTGGATTCATAAAAATCTGGAACCAACTCCTTATCTATGAGTGAATGTCTTCGCACGATGAGGTCAATGTCTTCTAAACTGATTTATCTTTAAAATCTTCTAAGAATGCATATGACCTCTTCCCCTTCCCTCGCACCTTAATGTTGTCACAGGTACATGTCCATGGGAGAATCCCTTGGTTCTCATAGTCTGCATTCATTTGCAGAATTCTTACAGTATCACATAAATTCTCCCGAAGCCAGTTCCTGTCTGTCTAGCAAGCGAAAGCCTTTGAAGCCTTTGAACGTATTGAAGCCATTCAGTTTAAAGTTCATGGCTTCAGAGAAATCAGCAAGGAAGGGTGGCAGAAAGCGTTGAGGAGAAACATCAAGAGATCTGCCCGATGACCTCTCAGAGCTGTACAAGACAGATCCTGAAGAGGATTACAATCAGCGCAAGACACGAATCCAATGGATTCGACGCTATTGGGCAGAACAGTGGTTCAAGTACAGATTTGTGACAAAGGAATATGCTGAAATGAATGCCATCAAGCGACCATGGGGAGACATCCTCTACAAAAATCTTCAACCCAGGACCAGAGATAAAGCCATTGAACAAGGCTTCTATCCCTGCATGGTCCGTGGACCACAGCCTGCGAATGTTGACCCATCGTCACTGCTATGGTGTCGTGACGACAATCTGTTTAAGCGCAACTTCCAGTTTGCCCAGAACTCAGCGAAGCAGAACAAGAAGTCTTTGGGATTAGACTTCAACCCTGGTCCCTCTGCTCCCCGTGCCGATGGAACTCGTGAAGCTGAACCCAATCTTCTTGGGCCCTTCTACAACTTGGAAGGTCTCATCACTCACATCATGGTTCAAGGGACAACCGTGAATGAGCCTGCAGATGACGCTGAATCAGATGAAGCGCCTGCAGTGCCGAAGCCAAAGAAGTTGAAGCAGCCTAAAGCTTCAAAGCTTGCCTCTGCACCAAAAATCTCACGGGCGAAGCCACTGGCCACTGCACCTCCTGAAGACAGTGTGCAGTCTGAAGATTTGTCACGCATCTCCAAGCCCCAGAAGGTTAAGATGCCTCTGCCACACACCGGCCAAGAACTGACTGCTGCTTCCATTCTACGAAACGATGCCATTGATCTGTCCAGTGATGAAGATCTTGCAGATGACGCTCTTGAGCAACTCATCAAGAGCAAAGAAGAAGCAGAAATCTTCAATGATCTGCCTCTCTTTGACGTGACAATCATCCACAACTTCATTCATGAGTGGTTTGACACGCCCAACATCAGCTTCGAAGATCTGCAACGACCCATTGGCCTCAGTGTCGCCTTTCATGGCGCTATTGCTTCAGAATTAGCTATCGCCCAGCACATTGTTGAACTGAAGCAAAAGATTGACTTTGAGAAAGCTCAGTTCAAGAAGCATATGGCCAAGCTCAGCGTGCAAGAGGTGAAAAACTTCAAGATTATGCTGCACGAGCTCAAAGAAGCCTTTCTCAAGAAACGCGCAGAAGCTCAGGGTTCTCGTGAGCGCATGAAGAGCCTGGCTGACAAGTGTGTGCAAGGCTACAACGAGGCTGAGAAGCGCAAGGCCCTTGGGCGTCCGGGCATTGATACCAGGATGGCTGCCAAGCAGAAGAAGAAGCCCACTGTGGCCGAACCAAACGCACCAAGGCAGAAAGCAGATCCCATTGTCTTCCCAACTAGCATGACTGGCTCGAAGCCAAAGGCCCGGTCAACTGCTTCAGAGCTGAAGAAGACGAGGACTGCTGAGGCTGAAGCAAGGAAGAGGAAACATCCTGAAGCCTCTGCTACTGCCCCCTCTAAGAAGAAGCGGAAGACCAAGAAGGAACGGGCTGCTCCCACAGAGCCCTTGATTGTTGAACCCATCTCCATGGTTCGCCCTGACGCTGAATCTCAAGAGCGCCAACTGACTGTCCATGAGCCTGCTTTCACAGGGGCTCATGAAGCTGAAGACTTTCCAGCAGCTGATCCCATCGCTGCTGAAGACATTGGTCACCATGACCATGTTGAAGATGATGCAGTTCTTCCTCAGCTCGAGCACCAACAGGTATCATCGCCTGTGCTAACGCACAACGAACTCATCAGCATTGGTCGTCCTCTGACGCCAATTGCTCAGGATGCATCATGGGCTGATCGTCCACAAGCACAAGAGGAAGAAGACTTTGAGGCCCAGCCAACTCCAACTCCAGAGGCGTCGCCAGCATTACGCAGGCTTCGCAAAGGACCAAGGCCTCCAGTCTCTGAGTCTGAAGCTAAAACTGTTGAAGACATTCCGGCTGCATCAGCCGATGAAGAAGAAACCCCAAAAGCTGCTACTCCCCCGTCCCACCAAGAAGCTGTTCTCGAGGAGAACGTGACTGTGACCGACCCTCCAGCTCGTCAAGTTGAGGTTGAGAATCTTGAGGCTGCCACCACCAACAGCAATGAAGCCACTGACGCTGTCATGGCTGAAGCTAATGTGGAGCCTTCACCAACCCAAGCACCAGAAGTCAGTGAAGCCACTGATCCCACTGCTTCTGTTCCTGCGCCTGCTGCTGGTCCTCAGTTTGACTATCATGTTGAGCACAGGCCTCAGGTACAGAAGCCAATCCCAAGATTGCCCAGATTTCCAGGTCCTGCATCAGCACCTGGATCCTTCAATGTCAATGGCTTCAAAGCAGACAACACTTTCTTCAATAGCTCCAGGAACCCCTACTCAAGGGAAAGAATATCATCTGATCGGTTCTGAAGCTATCCGCAGTGAAGCTATTACTCCTGCATTCTATACAATCAAGGTCGCATCTTCCCACATAAGCGTCTTGACATTGAAGCAATAGCCGGTTTGCCCTGTCTGGAAGAAGCTCTGGATTGCTTCAAAGAGGTTGGATTGCTGCCGTTCGTCACCGACCAAGAGCATTGGAATGAAGAGTTGATGCTCCAGTTCTATGCCACACTTCACATCCGTGGGTACAACAGAGATCCGAAGACTTGAGTCCTGGAGTGGATGACGGGAAATGTTCATCACGAAGCCAAAGAATTTGATATCATTGAGCTCACTGGTCTACCCACTCCTGGCGATCTCTACGAATCTGGCTGTCAACTTCACAGTGAAGCCGTGGAGAGCATCTTTCAGAAGCCTGAACCTAACATGAGTCAGATGCTCAGTATGATGAAGCCATTGCCCCAAGATGCTGCATATCCCAAGGAGTTCTTCGTTGAAGACCTTGAGTATCTACCAAGGACTATTTATCACATCATAAGGCGAACTCTCTGGCCCATAAAAGGACATTCTCCACATGCCAAGCTAGAAGGTGCAATGAATACTTTAGTCTTCTATATTCTTCATGGCAAATGCTTCAATGCACAGGACTTCTTCATCCGCCAACTTGCTGCATCAGGCTCTGATCTTTTTGGCTTGAAGTTCTACGCTCCATGGATAATGCGGCTGATTAAACTCCACTCCGCTATCTCATATCAGCCATCTGCTCGCAATCATCGGATCTTTCTGCCTGATGTGGATATGTCTGTTGAAGCCATTTATCCTGAGCCTGCCAAGGAACCTCTAAGTCTTCAGAATGCGGAGCATCAAAGTTTTTCTCATAACATTGAAGGAGTTGAAGCAGTCACTCGTGTGTATCCTTTGGCTGGAACTACACGTGCACCACATCCTGCCCTTACTGAAACCACCGATAGCACAATTGCCCAATGACCCAAGAAGTGCACTCGTGTTCTCAATGACCGAGAGCTTCTGGTGGCTCTTCATCAAAAACAGGATAGGCATCATGACTGGCTGAAGCGCCAAATGCAAAGCCTCTTGGTGGACGTCAACCGCATTCACAATCTTGCCACCAAGAATGCTTTTTTTGCCCATGAAACCTCTCGACGCACATGGAAAGGGATGACGCTGATGTGCTCTGAAGATGATCTTCAAGAGGATGGCTTCTCTGAACGCTTCAAGTTTGACTCCACACCTCCTCGAAGGGCAGTGCTGCGACGAACTCCATCTCTTGAAGACTCTGAGTTCTCTTCCTCTGCTGCAACTGTGAATGCCAGAGTGATCGAGGACGAAGACGATGCTACTTCACCGCCACCTCCTTCAGCACGCTTCGACACTGCTCCAAGTTCTTCTGCACCGCCGAACACCACCGATGACACTGCTGCTTCACCTACTCTTCATGGGAACGAGTAGATGCTCCATGTCTTCAAACCTTTTTGGTCCTTACTGACAAAAGGGGGAGAAGCATATGAGTTTGATAGTCTTCAAGCAGGTCCATATGGGCGGTTGCTTTATATTTTGCTTCGTGTTTACAACTCTCGTTTTGATACATTTGGTTCTTTGAGTTGTAACACTTAAACTCGATGGTCGTCTGCTACTTATTTGCTACTTTGTGATGCGACGATAAATTCCGCATGTGCGACGATAAATTCTGCACTTAGATCATTTTGCAGATGTCCATTTTCCATTATGCATGTCATTATCTTCACATACCTTCTCATGCATAATGAATTGTCATCATAAGTTGAAGATGATCTCCACGAGTATAACCTGCCATGTGCATTTGCATTCCAAAAGCAAATTACTTATATGCACATCTTCAGGGGGAGCCCTTGCAGCTTATGAAGACAATTCTTTATACTTTTGCAATTTCACATATTATATTCCCCGTTGAAAACTTCAACTAGTTTGTCATCAATCACCAAAAAGGGGGAGATTGTAAGTGCATCTAGTGCCACCCCTAGTTGGTTTTGGAGTATTGACGACAAACCTAATTGAGGGACTAATGTGTTTGTGAGAATTGCAGGATAACACAGGTAGAAGTCCCTCATTGATTAGGTTTTCCTACCAGAGATGACCCCTAAAAATATATGAAGACATTGATGTCAAAGGTGGTATATGAAGATATTCACATCGAAGACTATGACAAGACAAGACATCGCATGAAGCCTATGGAGCTCGAAGACTTAGATCTTTCGCAGTTCTTTTTCTTCTTTGTTGAGTCATAGGAACCACCGTACTGTTAAGTGGGGTCCAAGAGAACCAGTCAGAATGACTGAAGTGATGCTTAACCAAAACCTATGTCTTCGAGTGAAGACTATGAGAGCGAATTTTGTCTAGAGTCGGACAAGTCAGCTTTGCTTGTAGCCCAAGTAAAGTTGTCATGTGAGTTTGAAATCTGACCGTTGGAACACGTGTCAGTTCCTTAGTGACCCAGGGTCATTTCGGACAAATCAGGTCGGGTTGCCTAGTGGCTATAAATAGCCCACCCCCTACAACCATAAACGGTTGGCTGCTCAGAGTTAGTGTACGGCTTTTGTCGTTTGAGAGCAACCCACCTCGAAGCCTTTGAGAGAGAATTCCTTGCGAGGATAAAGCCCTAACCACCCAGAGCCAAAGAGAGTTAGGCATCACTTAAGTCTTCTTGTCTGTGTGATCTGAAGACTTATTACACTTGAGGACTGTGAATCCTCCAGCCGGTTAGGCGTCGCGTTTTGAGCATCCAAGAGACATTGTGGATCGCCGGTGAACGAAGTCTGTGAAGGTTTGGGAGTCTACCTTGAAGACTTACCAGAGTGATTGGGCGAGGTCTGTGTGACCTTAGCTCAAGGGGAATACGGTGAGGACTGGGTGTCCTGAGCTGCGTGTTCAGGACTGGGTGTCCGGGACTGTGTGTCCTCAGGTTTAAATACCTAGCTGCCCTAACCAGACGTACAGTTGTCAGAGCAACTGGAACTGGTCCAACAAATCATTGTCTTCAACGAGTCACTGGTTTCATCCTTCCCTTCCCTTTACTTACTGTTGGTCCTTGTGAAGTCATTGTATGATTGCACTATCTTTTGTCTTCACTGAGTGACTGCGTGTTCTGTTTGGCTTCATAATATCTTCCTACCTGATCCTTACTACCTAGCTGCTATTAGTCATTGTGCTTTCACTTCATTGAATACTTGACTATGGTTTGCCTAGTGTAGTCTACCTTCCGCTGCATGGTAATAGGTTTATTTCTATCGTTTGTCTTCGAAACTCCCACGTTTTGAAGACTTTCATAAAAATCGCCTATTCACCCCCCCTCTAGTCGATATAACGCACTTTCACCAGCGAGCAGGAGGACTATAGATGCAACTATCTCTATGTATCTAGATGAACTTTGTTTCCCTCTCTGTTTCCGCTACAACTGATGTATTTTCGTTTGTATACAGGAAAAAAGAGATCATTCTCAAAAAAAGAGCAGGGGAGACCACATTACTAAGAATTTCACATGTATCCAAGGCGCAACAGAACATCCATCCTCCATTGTCCATCGATCCACAAAGGCACAAACAGACCGGTGCATAACGCAAGTGAAGGTAATGAAGATGCGCCCACGCGCACAGGGTATAACTGACATGGACGAACAGATTACAACAGTATCATTACATGCTAGCAAACGTTGAAAGGTGGGGATCATCTATTATGGGCAACAACAGCGGTGGGCGCGGCAGTGGGTGCTCCCTGTAGCGCTCGGAATCGGGGCGGCGCCCTCTTCATCAACGGCGGCGGACTCCGGGGTCGTGTGGGCGACTCGGAGTCCGGATCTCGAGATGGTGATGACCTTCTTGAAGGAAATATGCCCTAGAGGCAATAATAAAGTTATTATTTATTTCCTTATTTCATGATAAATGTTTATTATTCATGCTAGAATTGTATTAACCGGAAACATAATACATGTGTGAATACATAGACAAACAGAGTGTCACTAGTATGCCTCTACTTGACTAGCTCGTTAATCAAAGATGGTTATCTTTCCTAACCATAGACAAAGAGTTGTTATTTGATTAATGGGATCACATTATTAGGAGAATGATGTGATTGACATGACCCATTCCATTAGCTTAGCACCCGATCGTTTAGTATGTTTCTATTGCTTTCTTCATGACTTATACATGTTCCTATGACTATGAGATTATGCAACTCCCGTTTACCGGAGGAACACTTTGTGTGCTACCAAACGTCACAACGTAACTGAGTGATTATAAAGGTGCTCTACAGGTGTCTCCGAAGGTACTTGTTGGGTTGGCGTATTTCGAGATTAGGATATGTCACTCCGATTGTCGGAGGGGTATCTCTGGGCCCTCTTGGTAATGCACATCACTTAAGCGTTGCAAGCATTGTAACTAATGAGTTAGTTACGGGATGATGTATTATGGAACGAGTAAAGAGACTTGCCGGTAACGATATTGAACTAGGTATTGAGATACCGACGATCGAATCTCGGGCAAGTAACATACCGATGACAAAGGGAACAACGTATGTTGTTATGCGGTCTGACCGATAAAGATCTTCGTAGAATATGTAGGAGCCAATATGAGCATCCAGGTTCCGCTATTGGTTATTGACCGGAGATGTGTCTCGGTCATGTCTACATTGTTCTCGAACCCGTAGGGTCCGCACGCTTAAGGTTTCGATGACAGTTATATTATGAGTTTATGAGTTTTGATGTACCGAAGGAGTTCGGAGTCCCAGATGAGATCGAGGACATGACGAGGAGTCTCGAAATGGTCGAGACGTAAAGATCGATATATTGGACGACTATATTCGGACATCGGAAAGGTTCCGAGTGGTTCGGGTATTTTTCGGAGTACCGGGGAGTTACGGGAATACAGGAGAAGAAGTATATGGGCCTTACTGGGCTTTAGGGGAGAGGGAGAAGCAGGCCATGCGCCCCCCAAGGCCTAGTCCGAATTGGACTAGGGGGAGGGGCTGCGCCCCCTCCTTCCTTCTCTTCCCTCTTCCCCTTCCTTGTCTCCTACTCCTACTACATGGAAGGACTCCTAGTTGGACTAGGAAAGGGGGAATCCTACTCCCGATGGGAGTAGGACTCCCCTAGGGCGCGCCATAGAGAGGGCCGGCCCTCCCCTCCTCCACTCCTTTATATACGGGGGCAGGGGGCACCCCATAGACACACAAGTTGATCCACGTGATCGTTTTCTTAGCCGTGTGTGGTGCCCCCTTCCACCATAATCCTCGATAATATTGTAGCGGTGCTTAGGCGAAGCCCTGCGATGGTAGAACATCAAGATCGTCACCACGCCGTCGTGCTGACGGAACTCTTCCCCGACACTTTGCTGGATCGGAGTCCGGGGATCGTCATCGAGCTAAACGTGTGCTAAAACTCAGAGGTGCCGTAGTTTCGGTGATTGATCGGTCGGGCCGTGAAGACGTACGACTACATCAACCGCGTTGTCATAACGCTTCCGCTTCTGGTCTACGAGGGTACGTAGACAACACTCTCCCCTCTCGTTGCTATGCATCACCATGATCTTACGTGTGCGTAGGAATTTTTTTGAAATTACTACGTTCCCCAACAGTGGTATCAGAGCCTAGGTTTTATGTGTTGGTGTTATATGCACGAGTAGAACACAAGTGAGTTGTGGGCGATATAAGTCATACTGCTTACCAGCATGTCATACTTTGGTTCGGCGGTATTGTTGGATGAAGCGGCCCGGACCGACATTACGCGTACGCTTACGCGAGACTGGTTCTACCGACGTGCTTTGCACACAGGTGGCTGGTGGGTGTCAGTTTCTCCAACTTTAGTTGAACCGAGTGTGGCTACGCCCGGTCCTTGCGAAGGTTAAAACAGCACCAACTTGACAAACTATCGTTGTGGTTTTGATGCGTAGGTAAGATTGGTTCTTGCTTAAGCCCGTAGCAGCCACGTAAAACTTGCAACAACAAAGTAGAGGACGTCTAACTTGTTTTTGCAGGGCATGTTGTGATATGATATGGTCAAGACGTGATGAGATATAAGTTGTTGTATGAATCATGTTTTGTTGAACTTATCGGCAACTGGCAAAATCCTTATGGTTGTCTCTCTATTGCATAAGATGCAAGTGCCCAATAATTGCTTTACTTTATCGCTATGCGATAGCAATAGTTGCAAGAGCAATTGTTGGCGAGACGACCATGTGACGACACATTGATATAGGTCAAGATGATGGAGATCATGGTGTCATGCCGGTGACGATAGAGATCATGACAGTACTTTGGAGATGGAAATCAAAGGCACAAGATGATGATGGCCATATCATGTCACATATTTTGATTGCATATGATGTTTATCTTTTATACATCTTATTTTGCTTAGTTTGACGGTAGCATTTTAAGATGATCTCTCACTAATTATCAAGAAGTGTTCTCCCTGAGTATGCACCGTTGCGAAAGTTCTTCGTGCTGAGACACCACGTGATGATCGGGTGTGATAGGCTCTACGTTCAAATACAACGGGTGCAAAACAGTTGCACACGTGGAATACTCAGGTTATACTTGACGAGCCAAGCATATACAGATATGGCCTCGGAATACGGAGACCGAAAGGTCGAGCGTGAATCATATAGTAGATATGATCAACATAGTGATGTTCACCAATGAAACTACTCCATCTCACGTGATGATCGGACATGGTTTAGTTGATTTGGATCACGTGATCACTTAGAGGATTAGAGGGATGTCTATCTAAGTGGGAGTTCTTAAGTAATATGATTAATTGAACTTAAATTTATCATGAACTTAGTCCTAGTAGTATTTTGCAAATTATGTTGTAGATCAATAGCTCGCGTTGTTGCTTCCCTCTGTTTATTTTGATATGTTCCTAGAAAAAATTATGTTGAAAGATGTTAGTAGCAATGATGCGGATTGGATCCGTGATTTGAGGTTTATCCTCATTACTGCACAGAAGAATTATGTCCTTGATGCACCGCTAGGTGACAGACCTATTGCAGGAGCAGATGCAGACGTTATGAACATTTGGCTAGCTCAATATGATGACTACTTGATAGTTTAGTGCACCATGCTTAACAGCTTAGAATCGGGACTTCAAAGACGTTTTGAACGTCATGGACCATATGAGATGTTCCAGGAGTTGAAGTTAATATTTCAAGCAAATACCCGAGTTGAGAGATCTGAAGTCTCCAACAAGTTCTATAGCTAAAAGATGGAGGAGAATCACTCAACTAGTGAGCATGTGCTCAGATTGTCTGGGTACTACAATCACTTGAATCAAGTGGGAGTTAATCTTCCAGATAAAATAGTGATTGACAGAATTCTCTAGTCACCATCACCAAGTTAGTAGAACTTCGTGATGAACTATGATATGCAAGGGATAACGGAAACGATTCCCAAGCTTTTCGTAATGCTGAAATCGATGAAGGTAGAAATCAAGAAAAACATCAAGTGTTGATGGTTGACAAGACCACTAGTTTCAAGAAAAGGGCAAAGGGAAGAAAGGGAACTTCAAGAAGAACGACAAGCGAGTTGCTGCTCAAGTGAAGAAGCCCAAGTCTGGACCTAAGCCTGAGACTAAGTGCTTCTACTGCAAAGGAACTGGTCACTGGAAGCAGAACTACCCAAAGTATTTGGACGATAAGAAGGATGGCAAAGTGAACAAAGGTATATTTGATTATTAATGTGTATTTTACTAGTGTTCATAGCAACCCCTCGGTATTTGATACTGGTTCAGTTGCTAAGAGTAGTAACTCAAAACAGGAGTTGCAGAATGAACAGAAACTAGTTAAGGGTGAAGTGAAGATGTGTGTTGGAAGTAGTTCCAAGATTGATATGATCATCATCGCACACTCCCTATACTTTCGGGATTAATGTTGAACCTAAATAAGTGTTATTTGGTGTTTGCGTTGAGCATGAATATGATTTGATCATGTTTATTGCAATACGGTTATTCATTTAAGTTAGAGAATAATTGTTGTTCTGTTTACATGAATAAAACCTTATATGGTTACACACCCAATGAAAATGGTTCATTGGATCTCGATCGTAGTAATACACATATTCATAATATTGAAGACAAAAGATGCAAAGTTAATAATGATAGTGCAACTTATTTGTGGCACTGCCGTTTAGGTCATATTGGTGTAAAGCGCATGAAGAAACTTCATGTTGATGGGATTTTGGAATCACTTGATTATGAATCACTTGATGCTTGCGAACCATGCCTTACGGGCAAGATGACTAAGACTCCGTTCTCTGGAACAATGAGCGAGCAACAGATTTTTTGGAAATCATACATACTGATGTATGTGGTCCGATGAATATTAAAGCTCGCGACAAGTATCATTATTTCCTGACCTTCACAGATGATTTAAGCAGATATGAGTATATGTACTTGATGAAACATAAGTCTGAAAAGTTCAAAGAATTTCAGAGTGAAGTGGAGAATCATCATAACAAAATAAAAGTTTCTACGATATGATCGCATAAGTAAAATATTTGAGTTACGAGTTTGGCCTTCAGTTAAAACAATGTGAAATAGTTTCACTACTCACGCCACCTGGAACACCACAGTGTAATAGTGTGTCCAAACGTCGTAACCGTGCTTTATTATATATGGTGCAATCTATGACGTCTCTTACTGATTTACCGCTATTGTTTTGGGGTTATGCATTAGAGTCAACTACATTCACGTTAAATAGGGCACCATCTAAATCCGTTGAGACGACACCGTATGAACTATGGTTTGGCAAGAAACCTAAGTTGTCGTTTCTTAAAAGTTTGAGGTTGCAATGCTTATGTGAAAAAGGTTCAACTTGATAAGCTCAAACACAAATCGGAGAAGTGCGTCTTCATAGGATACCCAAAAAGAAAAATGTTGGCTACACCTTCTATCACAGATCCGAAGTCAAGCTATTCGTTGCTGGGAATGGATCCTTTCTAGAGAAGGAGTTTCTCTCGAAAGAAGTGAGTGGGAGTGAAAGATCGTGGATGTCGCCTAGAGGGGGGTGAATAGGCGTTTTAAAATAATTACGATTTAGGCTTGAACAAATGCGGAATAAACCTAGCGGTTAATTTGTCAAGCACAAAACCTAAAACAATTAGGCTCACCTATGTGCACCAACAACTTATGCTAATCAAGACAAGCAACTATGTGATAGCAAGATATATGACAAGAAACAATATGGCTATCACAAAGTAAAGTGCATAAGTAAAGAGCTCGGGTAAGAGATAACCGAGGCACGCGGAGACGACGATGTATCCCAAAGTTCACACCCTTGCGGATGCTAATCTCCGTTTGGAGCGGCGTGGAGGCACAATGCTCCCCAAGAAGCCACTAGGGCCACCGTAATCTCCTCATGCCCTCGCACAATGCAAGATGCCGTGATTCCACTAAGGGACCCTTGAGGGCGGTCACCGAACCCGTACAAAAGGCAACCCTTGGTGGGCGGTCACCGGTACCCGTCAAATTGCTCGGGGCGATCTCCACAACCTAATTGGAGACCCCGACGCTTACCCGGAGCTTTACACCATAATGATTGAGCTTCGAACAACACCAACCGTCTAGGGCGCCAAGGCACCCAAGAGGAACAAGCTCTAGGGTGCCCAAACACCCAAGAGTAATAAGCTTCTCAAACTTCACTTCCACGTATCACCGTGGAGAACTCAAACCGATGCACCAAATGCAATGGCAAGGGCACACGGAGTGCCCAAGTCCTTCTCTCGCAAATCCCACCGGAGCAACTAATGCTAGGGAGGAAAATGAGAGGAAGAACAAGACGGAGAACACCAAGAACTCCAAGATCTAGATCCAAGGGATTCCCCTCACATAGAGGAGAAAGTGATTGGTGGAAATGTGGATCTAGATCTCCTCTCTCTTTTCCCTCAAAAACTAGCAAGAATCCATGGAGGGAGTGAGAGTTAGCAAGCTCAAAGAAGGTCAACAATGGGGGCAAAAACAAGCTCAAGAGATGGGGAACCATTGGGGAAGAAGACCCCCTTAAATAGGTCCCCACGAATCTGCCCGTTATGTACAGAACAACATAGGAGCGGTACAACCTCTATGAGCACCGGTACAACCGGTAACAGGCAATAAGCGGTACAACCGGCCCACAACCGCCCAACAACCACACCACAACAGAGACCAGTCCAGTGGTAGAGCGGTACATGACCGGTACAACCTCCGGACCAATTCTGGAGCGGTACAACCGCTCCAAACACCGGTTGTACCGGTCAAGCGGTACAACCTCTCCATGGGGCGGTACAACCTCTCTGTGTAAAACAGGCAATATCAAAACAGCCACAACTTTCGCATACGAGCTCCGAATTCAACGAAACCAAGTTTGTTGGAAAGCTAACGACAAGGGCTAACACAATCTTGAGAGAAATATCAATAAGAAGCAAGTGAGAAAAGGACCATAATAAAATGGTGAGAACCCTTCCTCGGAAAAGACCGGTAAAACCTCCAACACCGAAAACATCATAGAAGATGCATGCGAACTCCGTTTTCGATGAACTCAAGCTTGTCATCAAGATGACCATAAGCTCTAAGACTCACAAATGGAACCAAACAAGAACCAAGAAAGATGATGCAAGGATGCAATGGTTTGAGCTCTTGACTAATGATACGATCAAGCTACTTCCTAGAGAGCCCCCCTTGATAGTACGGCAATCGATCCTACAACATGGTCTCCCAACTACCACTATGAGACCGGTAAAATAGAAAACCTATCAAGGGCAAACCTTTGCCTTGCACATAGTCCACTTGAGCTAGATGATGACGATCTTGACTTCCTCAAGTTGGACCACCTTTCTTGATTGTGTTGGCTCGATGAAGACTAGTTGATTGCTCCCCCATACTCCACTATGGGTGAGCCACTCTTTGGCACATCTTCAAAATTCCATTGACACCACAATGGATGGCAAGCTTCAAGCTTGATTGATCCCCCATACTCCATTATGGGTGAGCCACTCTTCGAGTTGCTCCACTTGAACTTGCACACTGCAAACTTGATGACGATCACCACTTGATGTCATCCTCCATGGGTTGTATGAGATCTTCCTCTTGACGCAAGACCATGGAAACATACCTAACCCCACAAAGAACTCTCACGTAGACCATGGGTTAGTACACAAAGCCTAATGGACAATGCTTACCATACCATGGGATCACTTGATCCCTCTCGGTACTTCTTCTATGCTTTGTGAGTTGATCAACTTGATTCACTCTTGACTTAGTCTTGATCAACATTGAATCTTTCCAACTCTCTTCATTTGGATGATGTCTTGAAGGTAAACATGAATGATCACACAATCTTCTTCTTCAAGACATGCTTGCAATAAGCTCAACTCACACATGACCAATCTTTGGATAATTCCTTGAAAAGCACTTTGGCCATCTCAACTCACACATGACCAATCTTTGGATAATTCCTTGAAAAGCACTTTGGCCATCTCAACTCACACATGACCAATCTTTGGATAATTCCTTGAAAAGCACTTTGGCCATCTCATAAACTCCTTGAAACCACACATGGACTTCAAGACAATCCTATGGACAAATGCTTCAAATATAACTCAAGGCAATTGTTAGTCCATAGAGATTGTCATCAATTACCAAAACCACACATGGGGGCACCACATGTCCTTTCAATCTCCCCCATTTTGGTAATTGATGACAATCACTTTCAAGAGAGTTTATATAAGGAATTATTTATCACCATGCAACGCAACAACCAACAATGCATGTGTATGAGATGCAAATGCTTAGGTACAAAACCAAAGCAAGAAGAAAAAAACTCTCTAAACTTATCCACAAAACTCTCTGAAACTTCTCCCCCATTGGCATCGATTGCCGAAATGGGCGAAAAGCTTAGAAGGCCAATATAAATTATGTTCCTCCATAAGTTGTGTATTTCTCAATAAGAGAGTGGAATGCAATACACATATCCAACTGTAATACTTGGAGGAAGACCAACTATATTGAGGCACCAAGATTGCTAAAGGAATGATATGCCACAAGGACATAACAAAGAAAGAAACAAGCAATCAAGCAATCAAAAGGTACCAATTGAAGCAAGCAATCAACGGGTATCAATTGAACCAACTAGACCAAAGATCCTACGAGCTACATGAATAAAGGATATTATGATATGAGCGAAGGAGTGTTCTAAAGAAACTAGAGAAGCTCCCCATGATTTGTGCACACATAAGAATTTTTGTATTTGGATACAAAGTGCACAAAATAGGATCACAGCTCCCCCAAAATCAATAGAAACTTACAATAAGTGCAAGTGAGCATATAGGAAACAAAGCCTAGTACTTGCAACACACACATGGTTGAGCAACAAGTAATAAAAGAGGCAACTTAAGAATGGGCTCAACCAAAATGATGTGTGTGAGTCAAGGCAATGCACTTGAGAAGACTAATGTACGGATGAGCATTAGGCATCAATAAAGTCTTGAAAGAACGAGGCACACGGTGCAAGGCCTATCATTCCCACACACAACTAGCAAATGGGTTCACAAGCTTACTAATAAGCATATTAAGAACCTATGCTTGTGACAACCCGTGGTGAAGATAGAAGATGAAAGCCTCATCAAGACGAGGGATACCAATTAAGATGGCAAAAGCCTTGTAAAGGTAAGCATGAGGAAAATAATCTTCACCACACACAAGAGTGCATCAAGATGCAACGATAGAAGACACGCACTCAAGGCAAAAGCTTTCACGGAGCCACCAAAGTAATAACATAAGAAAGACAAGGTGGCCGTGAAATAAAGGATATCAACTAGATATGCAACTTCTCTCAAGTGTATAAGATTCTAGGTAGACGAAATCATGATGATATATATCTACAAAGAAGGATGTACACCTGAAATAGTTACAACACGAGGAACAAGATATCCAAAGGGAGGTCATACATATACCAATAAGATATTTTCTTGGAAGCATAGCTCATGGCTAGATATGGTCTTATTGTATATAAATGAAGTCCACACACGAACAACAAAGACATCACAACTAGCAACAAGAGATCATTGTTGGGATGCTTTGAGAAAGAAAACAAGTATCACAAGAATGAATGAATAACATGCCATGATACAACCTACACAAGGTTGATACAAGAAATGTGTGTATGAAGAATATGAAGATACTTGTTACCGAGTTAACATTGGAAGGATGTAGTAGATACCAATTGAAGGTAGATAGTAGTTCATTGATCATCCTAGCTCGACTCCAATAAGCACATGATGACAACACCTTCCTTGTGAGTGAGCCGAGCTTCCAATGTATCTCCAATTGTTCCTAGAACAACAACATAAACAAAATGGTACCCAAACTCATTGGGACCAAAGAGTTAGAGAACCGACAATACATAGGACAAACTCCACATAAAAATGTGCACATAGATACGAAAATAAATTTCATGCACATCTCATCCAATTTGAGACTTGGTGGAGCTTCCCCTATATATTTGGTCAAAGAAAGAAAGCATGCCAAAGATACTACACGAAGTTAATACGCATGCTCAAGACTTTCAAGAACCGATACCAAAAGAAAAAGAAATACCAAGTGAAGAAAAGATACCAAATGAATAAATCATCACTTGGAGGATATCAATAAAAGATACATCAAGGAATGAGATATCCATTGATACCCACTAAATAAAGGATATCAAACCCCCAAAATAGAGGATGGTTCCAAACAAACCAAGATCTCTACAAAGTTTCATGATGGCACAAAGTACCCAAAAGAAACGACTTGCCTTCCACCGACACACACTTGATAAGGATCACAAGAAGAGTGTTTTATAGAAAAATAGGATAGCTCCCCCAAGCATTGTGCAATATGGAGAATTTGCATTTGAATACAAAAAGCACAAGATGGGATCACCACTTTCACTATATCTATACAAACACTAGACAAGATCAAGAAATAAACAAGATCCACAAGTGGTATGGAAGGCAAAGGGAGTTGATACAATCCTTGGCAAGAGAAAGGGCAAATAAAAGCAAAGGCTAATGTAAAGATGATCAATAATATCTACCACACAAGTGAGTACCAATTTTCAAAAGACAAGAAGTATTTGGAAATAATTCCCGGTGGTAGATAGCAAGGATATCCGACATCATATTCACACCAAACAAAAAGCAAATTGCAACTTATAGAGCTAACATGCCACCTAGGAACAAGATAATTTACAATATCAACTCTAGATGACAATACCTCAAATGTACACATTTTCTAGGCTAGTAATATACACATAGCATATTACTCCCCCATAATGTGATACCAATTAAAGATAGATAAGAGGCAATTAAAGGATCCAACAAGAGATAATTAATGGACTATTTAGAATTTGAATTTCTCATGAGAAGACATACCACATAGTGACTAGATAAGCTCACAATATCAATACTAAGTGGTATTTCCCATGTACCCACCTTTATAGGATTGTGAAGTGCACAAAGCACATCACTCCCCCATAATGGGATATTCCATTAATCTCTCACAAGAGCCAACTAAGAAAAAAAACAAGATGCAAAAGGCTCAACGCATGACACACATGTACATGATGTGCAAACCAACACACACATACTTGATTGCTCAAGATAATCAAGTTGGAAGCACAACATATACAAACACATGCAAGGAACGAAACCAAACATGCAAAGGGGCAAGTAACTATCAATGTAGACACTTTAAGCACGAGTTACCGCAAGGAGGAACATTGGATATAAGATAGAAACTTGATAATCCGAATGACTTGGCTTGAGACAATGAGAATGATGAAGTCCCCTTAATTCTTCATAATGTAGCCAAGTCTCCAATGACCTCCAATATCACCTATTGATCAAGTTTGAGCTTGTTGGTCCCCAACCAAGTTGGGTCCTAAGAGGTTAGTCACAATAGGCTTGGCTACCCAAATGGTTCTTTTCTTGACACCACTTTGAGCACCAACAAATTTGGCAAACACATTGCCAACTTTATCCTTCCCAAGAGAATAGATATCATCAATTAGAATAGGGTTGGATAAGGTACCATTTGTGCATGAAGAAGCGACGTGACCTTTTTCACGACATAGGTAGCAACGTCTACTCTTTACTTTCTTCTCACTTGATTTCTCAACTTGAGAAGCATTTGCTTGAGTTTTCTTGGGAAGAGGCCTTTCTTCAACTTGAGGTTGAGAATGAGAGTGAACTTGTGGCCGCTTCCCTTGTTGCTTGTCACTAATGGGCTTCTTCTTCAATGGGCAAGATCTAACATGATGCCCTTCTACTTTGCACTTGAAGCAAACAATCTTGGCCGAATTCTTGACTTGTTCTTGGCCCTTCTTTTTGTTCACCTTGGACTTCTTCTTCTTGTTGGAGTTGAATCCAAGTCCACCTTTGTCATTGGGGGATTTTTGCACACTCAAGATATTGTTGAGTGTGAATTTCCCTTCATGACTCTTTTCCAAGTCTTTCTTCAAAGAAGTGACTTGGGCCTTGAGCTCTTTGATTTCCTCTACATGGTTAGTCTCAACACAAGAACTAGAGGAAGTATAAGATTCATCTTTAGAGCAACAAGGTAAGGAAAGCAATTCATCACAAGATGTACCAATGTTATGCATGGATGAATCGCGAGGACTAGCACACGGCAATATAGCATTTTGAATAAAAGTGGTGCTAGTATCCACATGAGGCTCACTGGATGTTACCTTAGCAAGCATGGCCTCATGAGCTAACTTTAGCACATTATGGGATACTAGAAGATCATCATGAGAGCTTGTGAGCTTTACATGATTTTCTTCCAACATCCCATAATTGCTAGATAGCAACTCAAGTTGAGCCCTTAGCTCAACATTCTCCTTCAATATGGATGCTTCACAAGAGATAGAGTTAGTGGCACAAGAATCATCATTAGAAACAAGAGGAGAAGACAACTTGGCAAGCTCTTTTGAATATGAAGCTTCAAGTTGAGCATGAGACTCGGTGAGTTTGATGAGCTCACCCTTGATGACCCTTGAGCCATTTTTGAGGTGCTCAAAATCCTCAAGGAGTCCAGCATGAGCAACTTCAAGCTTAGCATTTTTAGTTTCAAAAACATTGGCCACCTCAAGAGCTCTATCATGAGATTCCTTCACTCTAGATAACTCTAGAGCAAAAGTCTCCTCAAGAGATTCCTTGGTGGTTTGTTCAAGTTCAAGAGCTTGAGAGAGGTCCGCAATCTCATTAGCGTAATCACGCTCATGACCTTCCATTTTATCAATGGTGACCTCATGCTCCTCAAGACAAGATTCCAACTCATCAATATATTTCTTGCCCTCAATAGCAATAGACATGATTTCCATGAAGTTGGAACGAGCAATTGTATTCTTAAGAAGAGCTTTAAAAATTATTTCCCCCTTAACTTTTAAGGAGGCAACATCATCATTCTCTTCATCATAATCGACATCATCATCACTCTTGCCATCATCAATATTATCACAAGATATATTGGGATTCAAAGTGGGAGATACCTTTGAAGCCTTGGCCATAAGGCAAAAAGCAACCGATGATGATGTAGGATCCCTTGAAGCACCGTTCAAGACCACATCTTGTTCCATGGAGTGTTGGGTTTCCTCTACATTGTTAGCACAACAACTCGAGGAAATAGATACATTTTTATCACGGCAACAAGACATAGCAAGCATATCATCATGAGATTTGAGCAAGCAATTTCTACAAGATATGCAAGAACTTTTAACACAAGCATGTGAAACATTTAGAGTGCTCGAAGTGTTAAAGTCCAAAGAAGGAGCATTGCAATAAGATAGTGATGAAGGATCATCCACAATAAGCATACTATCATCATTGCAATGACCAACACTACTCACCATATCATTACCTTGTGGCAAACCACATGTAGGTGAAGTAGAAGAAGTTGAGAAGACTATACGATCGGAGGTGGAGGGAGAACAATCATCCCCACAAATCTTGGACACACCATATTTTTATTGAAGCTTCGTCCACAACTCATGAGCATCCCGGAACGGCATGAGTTGAAATATAACTACATTGCTCAAAGCATCGAAAAGCACATTATAAGCTTGAGCATTGAGATAAGAGTTTTTCTCATCCTCTAAAGATAATCTTTGGGGATCCTTTGGAGGAGAAAAACCCATATCTACAATTCGCTCTAAATTTGGGTCCATGACCCTAAAGAGATTAAGCATGCGAATTACCCAAACATCAAAATTTGTGCCATCGAAACTAAGAGTGTCAAAAAATCCTAAACCCCTAGTCGACATCCTTACTCTCTAGGCGGTTAAGCCTAATAAAGAGAGACGAGGCTCTGATACCAAATGAAAGATCGTGGATGTCGCCTAGAGGGGGGTGAATAGGCGTTTTAAAATAATTACAATTTAGGCTTGAACAAATGCTGAATAAACCTAGCGGTTAATTTGTCAAGCACAAAACCTAAAACAATTAGGCTCACCTATGTGCACCAACAACTTATGCTAATCAAGACAAGCAACTATGTGATAGCAAGATATATGACAAGAAACAATATGGCTATCACAAAGTAAAGTGCATAAGTAAAGAGCTCGGGTAAGAGATAACCGAGGCACACGGAGACGACGATGTATCCCGAAGTTCACACCCTTGCGGATGCTAATCTCCGTTTGGAGCGGCGTGGAGGCACAATGCTCCCCAAGAAGCCACTACGGCCACCGTAATCTCCTCATGCCCTCGCACAATGCAAGATGCCGTGATTCCACTAAGGGACCCTTGAGGGTGGTCACCGAACCCGTACAAAAGGCAACCCTTGGGGGGCGGTCACCGGTACCCGTCAAATTGCTCGGGGCGATCTCCACAACCTAATTGGAGACCCCGACGCTTGCCCGGAGCTTTACACCACAATGATTGAGCTTCGAATAACACCAACCGTCTAGGGCGCCAAGGCACCCAAGAGGAACAAGCTCTAGGGTGCCCAAACACCCAAGAGTAATAAGCTTCTCAAACTTCACTTCCACGTATCACCGTGGAGAACTCAAACCGATGCACCAAATGCAATGGCAAGGGCACACGGAGTGCCCAAGTCCTTCTCTCGCAAATCCCACCGGAGCAACTAATGCTAGGGAGGAAAATGAGAGGAAGAACAAGACGGAGAACACCAAGAACTCCAAGATCTAGATCCAAGGGATTCCCCTCACATAGAGGAGAAAGTGATTGGTGGAAATGTGGATCTAGATCTCCTCTCTCTTTTCCCTCAAAAACTAGCAAGAATTCCATGGAGGGATTGAGAGTTAGCAAGCTCAAAGAAGGTCAACAATGGGGGCAAAAACGAGCTCAAGAGATGGGACCATTGGGGAAGAAGACCCCTTAAATAGGTCCCCACGAATCTGCCCGTTATGTACAGAATAACATAGGAGCGGTACAACCTCTATGAGCACCGGTACAACCGGTAACAGGCAATAAGCGGTACAACCGGCCCACAACCGCCCAACAACCGCACCACAACAGAGACCAGTCCGGTGGTAGAGCGGTACATGACCGGTACAACCTCCGGACCAATTCTGGAGCGGTACAACCGCTCCAAACACCGGTTGTACCGGTCAAGCGGTACAACCTCTCCATGGGGCGGTACAACCTCTCTGTGTAAAACAGGCAATATCAAAACAGCCACAACTTTCGCATACGAGCTCCGAATTCAACGAAACCAAGTTTGTTGGAAAGCTAACGACAAGGGCTAACACAATATTGAGAGAAATAACAATAAGCAATGAGAAAAGGACCATAATAAAATGGTGAGAACCCTTCCTCGGAAAAGACCGGTAAAACCTCCAACACCGAAAACATCATAGAAGATGCATGCGAACTCCGTTTTCGATGAACTCAAGCTTGTCATCAAGATGACCATAAGCTCTAAGACTCACAAATGGAACCAAACAAGAACCAAGAAAATGATGCAAGGATGCAATGGTTTGAGCTCTTGACTAATGATACGATCAAGCTACTCCCTAGAGAGCCCCCCTTGATAGTACGGCAATCGATCCTACAACCCGGTCTCCCAACTACCACTATGAGACCGGTAAAATAGAAAACCTATCAAGGGCAAACCTTTGCCTTGCACATAGTCCACTTGAGCTAGATGATGACGATCTTGACTTCCTCAAGTTGGACCACCTTTCTTGATTGTGTTGGCTCGATGAAGACTAGTTGATTGCTCCCCCATACTCCACTATGGGTGAGCCACTCTTTGGCACATCTTCACAATTCCATTGACACCACAATGGATGCGCAAGCTTCAAGCTTGATTGCTCCCCCATACTCCATTATGGGTGAGCCACTCTTCGAGTTGCTCCACTTGAACTTGCACACTGCAAACTTGATGACGATCACCACTTGATGTCATCCTCCATGGGTTGTATGAGATCTTCCTCTTGACGCAAGACCATGGAAACATACCTAACCCCACAAAGAACTCTCACGTAGACCATGGGTTAGTACACAAAGCCTAATGGACAATGCTTACCATACCATGGGATCACTTGATCCCTCTCGGTACTTCTTCTACGCTTTGTGAGTTGATCAACTTGATTTACTCTTGACTTAGTCTTGATCAACATTGAATCTTTCCAACTCTCTTCATTTGGATGATGTCTTGAAGGTAAACATGAATGATCACACAATCTTCTTCTTCAAGACATGCTTGCAATAAGCTCAACTCACACATGACCAATCTTTGGATAATTCCTTGAAAAGCACTTTGGCCATCTCAACTCACACATGATCAATCTTTGGATAATTCCTTGAAAAGCACTTTGGCCATCTCAACTCACACATGACCAATCATTGGATAATTCCTTGAAAAGCACTTTGGCCATCTCATAAACTCCTTGAAACCAACACATGGACTTCAAGACAATCCTATGGACAAATGCTTCAAATATAACTCAAGGCAACTGTTAGTCCATAGAGATTGTCATCAATTACGAAAACCACACATGGGGGCACTGCATGTCCTTTCAGGGAGGAAAGTAGAAAACTTGATAAGGTAATTGTACCTTCTCCCTTATTGGAAAGTAGTTCATCACAGAAATCTGTTCTTGTGACTACTACACCAATTAGTGAGGAAGCTAATGATGATGATCATGTAACTTCAGATCAAGTTACTACCGAATCTCGTAGGTAAACCAGAGTGAGATCCGCACCAGAGTGGTACAGTAATCCTGTTCTGGAAGTCATGTTACTAGACCATGACGAACTTGCGAACTATGAGGAAGCGATGAAGAGCCCAGATTCCACGAAATGGTTTGAGGCCATGAAATCTGAGATATGATCCACGTATGAGAACAAAGTATGGACTTTGATGGATTTGCCCGATGATCGGCAAGCCATAGAAAATAAATGGATCTTCAAGAGGAAGATGGACGCTGATAGTAGTGTTACTATCTACAAAGCTAGACTTGTCGAAAAAGGTTTTTGACAAAGTTCAAGGTGTTGACTACGATGAAATTTTCTCACTCGTAGCGATGCTTAAGTCTGTCCAAATCATGTTAGCAATTGCCGCATTTTTATGAAATCTGGCAAATGGATAAACAAAACTACATTCCTTAATGGATTTAAAGAAGAGTTGTATATGATGCAACCAGAAGGTTTTGTCAATCCTAAAGGTGCTAACAAAATATGCAAGCTCCAGCGATCCATCTATAGACTGGTGCAAGCATCTCAGAGTTGGAATATACGCTTTGATAAGTTGATCAAAGCATATAGTTTTATACAGACTTGCGGTGAAGCCTGTATTTACAAGAAAGTGAGTGGGAGCACTACAGCATTTCTGATAAGTATATGTGTATGCCATATTGTTGATCGGAAATAATGTAGAATTATTCTGCAAAGCATAAAGGAGTGTTTGAAAGGATTTTTTCAAAGAAAACCTCGGTGAAGCTGCTTACATATTGAGCATCAAGATTTATAGAGATAGATCAAGTCGCTTGATAAGTTTTTTTTCAATGAGTACATACCTTGACAAGATTTTGAAGTAGTTCAAAATGGAACAGTCAAAGAAAGAATTCTTGCCTGTGTTACAAGGTGTGAAATTGAGTAAGAATCAAAGCCCGACCACGGCAGAAAATAGAATCAGAATGAAAGTCATTCCCTATGCCTTGGCCATAGGTTCTATAAAGTATGCCATGCTGTGTACCAGACCTATTGTATACCCTACACTAATTTTGGCAAGGGAGTACAATAGTGATCTAGGAGTAGATCACTGGACAGCGGTCAAAATTATCCTTAGTGGAATAAGGATATGTTTCTCGATTATGGAGGTGACAAAAGGTTCGTCGTAAAAGGGTTACGTCGATACAAGTTTTGGCACTGATCCGGATGACTCTTAGTCTTCATCTGGATACATATTAAAAGTGGGAGCAATTAGCTAAAGTAGCTCCGTGCAAAGCATTGTAGACATAGAAAATTGCAAAATACTTGCGGATCTGAATATGGCAGACCCGTTGACTAAACTTCTCTCACAGGCAAAACATGATCACACCTTAATACTCTTTGGGTGTTAATTACATAGCAATGTGAACTAGATTACTGACTCTAGTAAACCCTTTGGGTGTTGGTCACATATCGATGTGAACTATGGGTGTTAACCACATAAAGATGTGACCTCTTGAAGTTAGATCACATGGCGATGTGAACTAGATTATTGACTCTAGTGCAAGTGGGAGACTGAAGGAAATATGCCCTAGAGGCAATAATAAAGTTATTATTTATTTCCTTATTTCATGATAAATGTTTATTATTCATGCTAGAATTGTATTAACCGGAAACATAATACATGTGTGAATACATAGACAAACAGAGTGTCACTAGTATGCCTCTACTTGACTAGCTCGTTAATCAAAGATGGTTATGTTTCCTAACCATAGACAAAGAGTTGTTATTTGATTAACGGGATCACATTATTAGGAGAATGATGTGATTGACATTACCCATTCCATTAGCTTAGCACCCGATCATTTAGTATGTTGCTATTGCTTTCTTCATGACTTATACATGTTCCTATGACTATGAGATTATGCAACTCCCGTTTGCCGGAGTAACACTTTGTGTGCTACCAAACGTCATAACGTAACTGGGTGATTATAAAGGAGCTCTACAGGTGTCTCCAAAGGTAAATGTTGGGTTGGCGTATTTCGAGATTAGGATTTGTCACTCCGATTGTCGGAGAGGTATCTCTGGGCCCTCTCGGTAATGCACATCACATAAGCCTTGCAAGCATTGCAACTAATGAGTTAGTTGCGAGATGATGTATTACGGAACGAGTAAAGAGACTTGCCAGTAACGAGATTGAACTAGGTATTGAGATACCGACGATCGAATCTCGGGCAAGTAACATACCGATGACAAAGGGAACAACGTATGTTGTTATGCGGTCTGGCCGATAAAGATCTTCGTAGAATATGTAGGAGCCAACATGAGCATCCAGGTTCCGCTATTGGTTATTGACCGGAGACGTGTCTCGGTCATGTCTACATTGTTCTCGAACCCGTAGGGTCCGCACGCTTAAGGTTTCGATGACAGTTATATTATGAGTTTATGAGTTTTGATATACCGAAGGAGTTTGGAGTCCCGGATGAGATCGAGGACATGGCGAGGAGTCTTGAAATGGTCGAGACGTAAAGATCGATATATTGGACGACTATATTCGGACATCGGAAAGGTTCCGAGTGGTTCGGGTATTTTTCGGAGTATCGGAGAGTTACGGGAATACGGGAGAAGAAGTATATGGGCCTTACTGGGCTTTAGGGGAGAGGGAGAGGCAGGCTGCCCCCCCCCAAGGCCTAGTCCGAATTGGACTAGGGGGAGGGGTTGCGCCCCCTCCTTCCTTCTCTTCCCTCTTCCCCTTGTCTCCTACTCCTACTACATGGAAGGACTCCTAGTTGGACTAGGAAAGGGGAAATCCTACTCTCGGTGGGAGTAGGACTCCCCTAGGGCGCGCCATAGAGAGGGCCGGCCCTCCCCTCCTCCACTCCTTTATATACGGGGGCAGGGGGCACCCCATAGACACACAAGTTGATCCACGTGATCGTTTTCTTAGCCGTGTGCGGTGCCCCCTTCCACCGTAATCCTCGATAATATTGTAGCGGTGCTTAGGCGAAGCCCTGCGACGGTAGAACATCAAGATCGTCACCACGCCGTCGTGCTGATGGAACTCTTCCCCGACACTTTGCTGGATCGGAGTCCGGGGATCGTCATCGAGCTGCACGTGTGCTAAAACTCGGAGGTGCCGTAGTTTCGGTGCTTGATCGGTCGGGCCATGAAGACGTACGACTACATCAACCGCGTTGTCATAACGCTTCCGCTTCCGGTCTACGAGGGTACGTAGACAACACTCTCCCCTCTCGTTGCTATGCATCACCATGATCTTGCGTGTGCGTAGGAATTTTTTTGAAATTACTACATTCCCCAACACTTCTGTGGCTAATGGCGGTGTGGGACGCCCCTTCCATCAACAGACCGGGTTCGATATGGCTCGGCAGGTGACACATGAGCCTCTATCGGAGTTGTCGAGCGGTGCCTATCGTCGACAGGTGAAGCCACCGGTGGATGTGCTACCGGCGGATGCTACGCATGATGTCTTATACGGAGACGTCAAGTCATGCCTGGTACCGGCAGGTGATGCACTGCGGCTCTGGCGGAGGTGTCAAGTTTAGCCTGTTGTTGTTGGATCGAAAGTGGTGCGACAGTAGCGGGAGGCAGGCGGTATGGGACGTCTTTGTCTTCCGTTGTCTCCTCCAGAGGTATCCAGCTATCGATGCGTCAGTAGACGAATAAAGGCGGATGGTACAGACAGTTTCAACGACGAGCTTATGCACTCCGGTGGAAACACAAGCTCTGATCATGCTATGTCGTCGTGCGCCTGCGTCGTGTCGTGTCCTTGGTGAAGATGGTGGATTGAAGCTTTGTTTTGGGAATGAGAATCCAAAGTTCAACCTTGTGGTGGACTCGCCATCATCGGCGCACGTGTGGCAATTCCTTCTTGAAGGGGTAGCCTAGGAGTTGTGTATTTTTCGTTTTATGTTGTGTCTTGTATCGTAGGGTTAGTGGTTATCTGAAGGAGTTACTGTCACGAGCTATATGGTCTTAGGGTTTACTAGAACATAAAGACGTGCGTTGCCGCGCCCGCCAGTGTTGATGCAGTAAAGTGATGAAACGAACTACGATGATTATGCTTTTACTTTTCAATATAAACAATTAAAAGATGTTCTATAAACAAATATAAAATTCAGACACATGCATAACTGGATAAAAAGGATGAGCAGATATACAGTGATTCATTTAATTTCTTTAGCATATCCCACTTTTCTTTTCTTTTGAAAAAAAGACATCTACCTTATTATATATTCAAAACCGACCGATGGTCAGGAACACCAACAACTGAAGTTTTTTTCCTCACTAACAGAAAAGAACAAATCAAAGGCCTAATGTGGTTTGAACAATCAAGCATGTAAAAGATAACTGAGCGGTAAAAAGGTTCAATTTCTCTATTATAGACATTAACATTACATAGATGGTAACTTCGTAAAAAAAAGCTAGAACTATAAATATCACCTAAATAGTGAAGTGCATTATAGCTCCCGTAATCTCCCTTTTTCATTGATAGGTTACAAATTGTTGAGGAGTAGCAAGTGAGAAAATACCGAGCAAACAGAAGTTACACAAAGCTGGACTGTATTTAAAACACCACTTCTTTCCTGGACACAAACATCGTATATATGAAATCCGCCATAATTAGCTACAGTTCTTCAGAGTGATCGAACAAACCTGCTAACTGTAGCAAATTGCCACCTGCGATTATACTAATATGATCAAACCTGTTGGAAGGCCTTATGGACTGTAGCATGTATTGAGCTCTTCTTTCTACCACAAGAAGATTAGCCAATAGAGAACCATTGGGCCAAGTTACTTACCATGATAAATTGTCCACAAGATGTCCATAAAAAATGTTAAGTTGTGCACTCTCGACCGTCAACGTGTGATTTGCAAGCATAGAGGAATAAAAGAAGAGGGTTGATATATATATATACAACGAGCCTGTTTCTTTTGCTCAAGAAAGTAGTAGCTTCTTATTTTTAGCTAGTAATTGATTCTCAGTTTGGTATTGTATTAACTTGTTTTGTGCAAGTTCATTCTGTGAACTCTCCTTTAATGATTGGCGGAGCTCATGCCCATGATTAAAACAAATTCATTATATATTTTGAAAATAACATGCAAATGAATAGTATCCTTCGAGTATAGTGTAGAAAATTTGAATCTCTTGATGTTTACACATCAACACATCTACATCAGGGGGGAGATATCTGGATTTTAGTTTTAGTGAGGAAGTGCAAAAACATAGAAAACGATCAGCTCAATAGTGCTTATGATGCTGTTTAGACAATGAGTCATGTTCATGGCTGCAGCATTTAGCTATTTGCAAATGCCCACCCATAAAACACAAGAAAAGATGGACATATATATCTTTGCACCTAAGAAAATAAATAGTACCTACAATTTCATTAACAAACTGCAGTTATATATCAATGTCCTGGCTTGCAAATATAATCAAATGCAAATACTAAGGGCGTGTTCGGCAATGACCCGGCTTCATAGAACTCCAGGGAATCAACTTCTCCTCCTCGCTTCTCACTCCAGGTAGCGAACCCAGGAACGTTCGGGAGCCAGCGACAGCTTCTCGCGGAGCTGCAGCCCAGCTGGAGGGCAGTGGCCTGTTAGGAGTGCGTTGGGCCGCTGGATGCAGCCCATTTCGAGGGAGAGAAGAGAGATCGTGTACCGAATCGTTTTTCTTACGAGGAACCAGTGAATCGTTTTCTTTAGCGGTGGCAGATCGCGGGTAATATCATTTTTGCACTATGGGATCCCTCAACTTCTCGTTTCTAGCTTCTATGAGCTAAACCGTTCGGGACTGCTTCACTCGAGGATTTTGAGAAGATAGAAGCTGGAGGATTGCAGTCTAGATTCTGCAACCTTATACTGTGTTGTAGTACCATCAGATAAGGGAGCATTTGGTTCTAGTCTATCCATCAAGAATTTTATTTCTTTTAACTGCAGATATCCAACAATAAAAAATAGGATTGGTGGAATTTGAAAACATAAAACAATGAAGAATCAGGATGGAGAATGGTTATTAATTCATCTAGCCCTACTTAAAATTTTCATCTAGTCAACCATATCTCTAACAGCCACATCAGACTAAAATGTTCACCAATTTTAGACTACCCTGGAAGACAAACCCATGATAAAATTATCTCAAGAGATCAAACAAAATTTGGTTATCCGAGCAGGTAAAATTTTTTTGAAACAGAGTAGCAGCTTACAATCCATGGAAGGTTGACACACTTCAAATCATCAAAGGATCATGGAATTGGATCCGCATCCAGTAAAGTGCTCCAAATTGAGAGTTGCTAGGTTTTGGAGATCAACTCCTTGCCTGAGTACCAGGACTCCAGGAGAGGCAGATAATGGAAGGGCCAGAGTCTGCTGCCAGCCTGAACGTGGGGGCCCATCTACTCCCTCAATCTTCATTCTTACCTCCTCTCCTCTGGTTCATCCATCCTGCCGACAAGGGGATCTGACCTGCCCGGCTGTGATGGGGTACGGCGATGTAGAACCTGAAGGTTAGGTCGCACGCACCCGTCGCTGTCCTATCGGTGAAGTCCCGTCTTTGTTGTGGCCGTCTCTCCCGTACGCCCGCGGTCATTGCCGCCGCCTGCAGAGAGAGAGAGAGAAGGGACGGCAGCCGCCATGGACAAACACTCCAAGAGACAGAAACCGTAGTGCGTGGCCACGTACCTGGGCATGGGCCTTTCAAGGCCCAATCACTGACAGGAGCGGGAGCTCGTTCCGCGGAGTAGCGGCCCACGAGACGGTAAATGGAACGTCTGAACGACCTGGGAATGATCTACATCGCACGTTAGAGTGATCCGACGGTTTACAGCTCCAAATCGTCGTGGAGGCTCATAGCTGGCTCAGTTTTACTGTTTCTCAATTTTCCACTTTTTTCCATCGATGGTATATGGCTATATGCATCGTCCGGGAGTTATCCTCCTTTTCAAAAAAAGAATAGGAATGACATAGCCTACAAGTGAAAAAGAATAGGAATGACAAAGCCTACAAGTGCAGCCAGCAAGACGACGTGCAGGAGGCCCAGCCACAACATCGTCCGCCTGCAGCTGCAGGGGGGCGTTTCGGGCGTATGAATTCCCCAGATGGTACTGAAGAAAGGAAGTCATTGACTGCCACTTTCCTCTGATTTCTGAGAGGGGAACAAATATGTGCCAAAATGCAACAGAAGACGATTTCCGTTCGTAACAAGGCAGAGACCAGATCAATGATAATCGCACATCGATCTGAAAGCAGGACAGAACCTAAAACTCTGTTACCATCCCCTAACAGAACCTGAAACTCTCTGTTTCGATTTGAAAAAAAACCTCATTGCCACAAACATGTACTAAAACGGGTAACAGGTGGAAGCAAATGGTACATCAAGCTCACTCACTGACACACGCACGTACAGGCGTGCACACACACAACTGGCGCAGGAGGATCAACTATTTCATGCTCAGAATGGAGTAAATAGCACTGGCGGTCTAAGAACTTGCACCGCGGGTGCACTTAAGTCACAGTACTTGCAAACCGGAAAAACCCGTCGCAGAACTTGCGTTGCGGGTGGAATCAAGTCACACACACCAGCTGAACCGCGCCGTCGCCCGGTTTTTTCTGTTTCGCTGTCACGCGCGGCGCACGTGAGGCCTCTGGACTGCATCGTTTTTTTGCACAAAGACCCCTGGATCCAGGGAAAAAGGTGCATAGCCCCCTTTTCCTCTGTTCTCTGCCTGTTCGTGTTCTTCGCCGATGGGAGAGGAGACAGGCGGCGCCACTGGCGCGGCGAGCTGGTCGGCGGCAAGCCAGTCATCGGCGACGATAGTGGATCCGGCGATGGAGTTGCCACTCCTGAGGACCGAAGCGCATGGGAGGCCGATATACGGTAAGTTTTTCCCCAATTTAGTTAGGGTTTTCTCCCTTCGGCAATAGATGATGATCGCTGGAGCATATTAGTAGTTTTATGACTTCAATGAGCAGTAGTAGTTAGGGTGTGTTGGTATTCATCTACGATTTGTATCACATAATATTTTTGGGGATGGCAGCTAGGGTTAGTAGTGTGTTTTTTGAATGTATTTATTGAATGCACTGTCCATTGTTGAATGTAGGTTATGAATCAGGAAATTCAGTGTGGAGGTGCATCATGGTGGGTTTTTTGTGGGGAAGGGAGTGAATCTGACATATTTGGATGAGAAGATATGTTGGTTTGACAATTTGGACAGAAGAACTTTTTGCGGTGACTGCATCTACTACATGCTAGCACAATTGAATGATCCTGATCATGAGAAAATTATGTATTGGTGCCCACCTGGAAAAACACTTGCAGATATGATGGAAATCATCCTGGAAGTTCATTGTCAGAAGATGGTCAAAGCCTCTGTTCACTCAAAGGTACTGGTTTTGTTTGTCAGGCATATCAGAAAACCTGAGATGCAGGAGGAAGATGACATTGTGTTCAAAGGTTGCCCTGTTCTACCCAAAGTTATATTTAGTCCACTTAGAAAGGACAAGAAGATGAAAATAGAGAAACTGTCAGAGGAGGCAGAAAATTCAGAGCAACAAGAAGATGCAGATATATCAGAAAATTAGAAGTTTCAGAAGAAGAGTATGAATGTGATTCAGACATAGATCCTACTTGGTATGACAGTGATTATGGAATGGAGGAGGATGATGAGGAGTATGACAAGAATGTAGATGTTGTTGTGCACGATGCTTTAATTGAGAAAGGCAAAATTATTGGTGCTGAGTACAGGCATGTTCCTGGGACAGATGATGTGTATGAAGATGATTTGCAGCTGCCAGAAGAGGATGACTAGGATAGAAAACATAAAAGTGACTCTGATGATGAGGAGTATAAGAAGAAAAAAAAAGAAGGAGAAACCCATTTATAGGTTTAAACCATTTAACCCAACTGTTGACATGGAAAACCCTCAATTCAAGCTGGGCATGGTTTTTGATTCTGTGGAGCTCCTTAGGAAAGTAGTAGCACAATATGCAGTGAAGAACAGGGTGCAAATTAGGAAGAAAAGAAATAATAAACAAAGATTTGAGGCAGTGTGTGAAGAGGGTTGCCCTTGGAAACTAGTGGCTGTCAATGACAATAGGACACAATCTTTTCTTGTGAAGACTTTAATTGCAGAGCACACTTGTGAGAAGGTCTGGGATGTCAAAGAACTAACAACCCCCTTTCTTGCTAGCAAATATGTGGAGAAGTTCAGAGATAATGAGAAGATTTCTCTAGCTACATTTTCAAGGAAAGTTAGGAAGAAATTTAACATGGAAGTTAGCAGACACAAGCTAGGTAGAGCTAGGAAAGCAACATTGGAAGTGGTGCATGGGGATGAGGTGAAGCAGTACTCACTGCTTTGGAGATATGCAGAGGAAGTGAGACATAGCAATCCAGGTTCATCTTTCTATCTAAACCTGGAGAATGGGTTGTTTATTACTTGTTATTTCAGTTTGGCAGCTTGCAAAGTAGGGTGGCTGAAGGGATGTAGGCCAATCATATGTATTGATGGCACATTCATAAAGACAAAGTATGGTGGCCAATTACTTACAGCAGTAGGTATAGATGGAAATGATTCAATATATCCAATTGCAATGGCAGTGGTGGAGACAGAATGCTATGGATCTTGGGCATGGTTCCTTGCTACACTGAAGCAAGATCTTAACATAATGAACACTAGCACATTCAGTATTATGAGTGATAAACAGAAGGTATAATAAGTTCAGTTACTGTTCATAGGTTCAGATACTGTTCATAGGTTCAGATACTGTTCATAGGTTCAGTTACTGTTTACATTCTTTTCTTGTTTTGCTTCTTACTTGCACTAGTGTGATAATTCTGTTGTTTTCTCACATAGGGGCTCATAAAAGCTGTGAATGAACAGTTCCCTGACTCAGAGCATAGGTTTTGTGTGAGACACTTGTACCAAAACTTGCACTCAGCACACAAAGGTGAGACAATCAGACAACAACTATGGACTTGTGCCAAACCAACCACTCCAACCTTGTTTGAAATTAATATGGAGAAGATGAGGGAAGATAATCCAGAAGCTTATGCTTGGTTGGAAGATAAGCCTCCAAATCAATGGTCAAGGGCCTTTTTTGATGTTTTTCCCAAGTGTGACATTTTGTTGAATAACACTTGTGAAGTTTTCAACAGGTAATACCACTTAAACCTGTATCTGAAACTAAACTTTGTCTGAAATTGAACAATAACTGAATTTTGTCTGAAAATGAACAGTAACTGATTTTTGTCAGAAATTGAATAGTAACTGAAACTGAACTTTGTCAAAATGTTGTGTTGTAGGTACATTTTAGAAGCTAGAGAGCTACCTGTTTTGACCATGCTTGAGAGGATTAAATCACAGATAATGCATAGGCATATGTCAAAGAAAAAGGAGGCCACTGAAAAGTGGATAGGCAACATAACTCCAAAAATTAGAGACAAATTAAGAAAAAATGTAGAGTTGTCAGCCAATTGTCACCCTGAAGCGTCAGGGATGGGTGTCTTTGGTGTCTTATCAAATGGCAAGACATACATAGTGGAGTTGAATATGTATACATGCACCTGCAGAAGGTGGCAACTCACTGGAATTCCTTGCAGCCATGCTTGTGCCTGTTGTAGACATGAAAGGATTAAACCTGAAACCATGTTGTCTTCTTGCTACTTTGTGCAAACATACTTGTCAGCTTATGGAGTTCAAGTATATCCTACAAGGGACAAAGATGAGTGGCCACATGTAGATGCACTACCTATATTGCCACCACTATATGAGAAAAGAGCTGGAAGGAGAAGAAAGAACAGAAGGCAGCAACCAGAGGAGACAGAAGATGGCACTAAACTCAGTAGACATGGGGCTATTATGCACTGTGGCTATTGCAAAGGAGCTGCTCATAACAGAAGTGGTTGCTCAAAGTTGAAAGCTGCTGTACTAAGAGAAGAGGAAGATCAACATGAGCAGACTGGGGACTTTGGAAGTGATCAAGCTCACTCACTGACACACGCACGTACAGGCGTGCACACACACAACTGGCGCAGGAGGATCAACTATTTCATGCTCAGAATGACAAAGCCTCCAAGCGCAGCCACGAAAACGATGGGCAGGAGGCCCAACCAGAGGATCGTCTTCCCGGCGGCACGTCGTCCGACCACATCGCCCGATACCCATAAGCCGGCGATGCCTTGAGGAGCCCGAAGACGAACACGACGACGAGGATGCCGTAGTACAAGAAGAAGGGTGCTTTGCCGTGGTGGAGAAATATACCTCCGGGCGCCTTGGATATGACGAGGCAGAGCGCCGCGGCTGCTTCGACGACGCCGCAGGAGATGAGAGCAGCCGGCAGCTTCTCGGCGTTGCTACATGCGGCGGAAATCAAGGCGAGCAGGTTCCAGAAGGCGGCCAGGAACCCCATTGTTCGTCTCTTGGGTGGTGGTGTTTGCTGGAGAAATGAATTTGTGTTGAGGTTCAGAGCTTGGAGATGGCGAAGGATTTATATAAGGCACCGGACTTTAGACGCGCAGAGTGGAGCATGACTTCTACAGCCCCAAGAACCCAGAGCCGAACCGAACCAGAACCGAACCGCGCGCATTTGGTTTTCCAACCCTTGGGTAAGCACATGGCATGCTGTAAGGCTTGAATGGATCATGTTTTACTGCTTAAACAAAGTTTCAGAGCATATGGCGTCGTTAACTGCTCAGCTCTACGGAGTAGTAAACAATCTCCGTGACGAAAAGTTGCTGTATTCAACTTAATACTTGGCTGTGTACTAATTACCATGTGTTTTGGTTGTTTACTCGGTGACACTTTATTACTACTGAAGCTCATTATTAGTGTAGTACTAGATGAATGACCTTGTTCCCTCTTAGATTTTCCTTTCAGAATTGCTACTTCTTGGTCGTTTTGCACAAATATCACCGAGACTACGGGACGGAGGGAGTAATTATTAGAAGCGAGGTACTAAACTGTACATTATTTCTGCGGGGAAGTTTCATTCTTTTTGTGATGCTACTAGTCTCTTGATAGATTCATCATTCCACGACCCAAACTGATGTGGTTCTTTTACTCAAGAGTCAAGACAGATTGAGACAACGACCTGGCCGTGTGGGATGCCCGAACCATAAGCTATTTTTTTTAATAATACAGTTTTTTAAATAAATTTAAGAAATATTACGCCATTTTGATATTTTTCAAAAATAATACAGCTTCGGCGTGTGGGAAGCCGATAAGGACCAGTCGGCCCGCGAGAAGCCGAGTAGGGCCGAGTCGGCCACGGCTAAGCCGATTAGTGGCTGGGTCACCTGACGCACGGCCAGTCGGCCGGTCCGCATGCAGTCGGCCATGGTGACGCCGAGAGGCCAGTCTATCGGCTTCGGCGAAGCCGATAAGTGTGCATGCAAGCTCAAACGCACATGCATACATTCGTTACGGACAAAAGCTAGCTATACTAATCAAGATCAACCAACAGCTAGCTAGCTACACACACGTACGTATGCTTACGCTCGGATGGGAGTCCCAAGTCAGCTGAGTGCTCCAGTTTGCAATATATCAGAGCAACTCAAACACACCGACCCATTCCATCTATATTTGGGTCACGGTGAATAAAAAAGTCGGTCAAACGCGCCGATTCAAACAGACGCGCGTTCGTTTTTCGTCCGTCTACCGGCGCCCATTTGTCAGTGCCTCTGCTAGCAGCCGGTGCCGACACACCTTCCCCCAACGTCGTCATCTCGTCGCCGCCACCACTATCTCGCCGCACAGGCACCAAAGCTTCCCGACGCCGTCACGAGCTGGAAGCCGCCTCGCCGCCCCCGGCCAGCTCCTTCGTACTAACGCTGGCACGCTCGTCGGACTCCTGCACGCTCGCCGCGCGTGTCCAGCCCAGCCACCTGGTCCAAGGGAGGCGATAACTATTTCAAGTGTAAAAAGGACGCCTTTGAAAAGATTAGCTTCTCATCTTACCAGAAATGCACTGCAACCATATGGATGCTTGCATACGGAATACCCGGTGATCTCATTGATGAGTACGTCCGTATGAGCGAGTCTACATGTCTATAGTCCATGTACAGGTTTATGCAGGGTTGTGATTGCTGTATTTGGCCCGACTACTTGAGAGAGTCGACTCCGCAAGATACAATTTAGTTTTCATTCGGCAGGGCTGTGATATATATGTCTTTTTTTCACATGCATTTGAGACAGTTTATTTTTTATTCGACTTGTAAAATTATGCTTAATTTATTTGATTGTAAAACTATGCTTTATTTGATTATGAAACTATGACATCTTTTATATGTCTGCTTGTCAAATAATCCAAAACGTGTGCATATGTGTTGAAAAAAGACGGCGGACCGGCCATGTTGGTATATATAGGTCGATGTATTGGATGCACTGTCGATCTAAATGTTAAATAGGCCGGACGCCGAGCGGACGGTCGGTCGAGCGTACGCCGAGTTGCTCTTACTAGTGAGCAGTGTCATCTTGGGTGCAATGACAAGCAATCAGCTTGAAACTTGCTAGTGTACGTGAGCGACTCCGCTTGCAACTACATTTAACCTGCCTAGCTTTGTGAACGTACACATTTGCATGCATATAGCTACTTATCGGCTTAGCCGTGGCCGACTGGGCCTTACTCGGCTTCGCGCAGGCCGACTGCGCCTTATCGTCTTGCCCGTGGCCGACAGAAGCCAATCGGCTTCCCGCAAGCCGAAGCTATATTATTTTTAGAAAAAATCAAAACGGTGTAATATTTCTCAAATTTATTTAGAAAAGTGTATTACTTAAAAAAATTAAACGAACCATAACCGAGCCGACTCAAACCAGAACCGATCAAGGGCTTTTTTGGTTTAAGACCCGTGGCCAAAGATGATTGGCAGAAAAGGGTGCCGCATGAGTATGATAGTCAACAATCAACAAGATCATCACACAAAAAAAGATCATCACATAAAAAAAGATCGTCACACAGCATGTGGGGTCGAAATAATAAGCTATGCGGGCATGGGAAAGGTGAGTGAGTGGATGCTGTGGGTCCGCGAGACGACCGTCGCCTTCGTTCTCCGTCACCGAGTCATGCGAAGCCAAGGAACCAGAACCGAACGCTCGGTTTCCGGTTTCGCGACGTGGTTGTGCTTGTGCACAAGATACGGCTGACATGTATTTCCATCCGTTCTAAAATGGATGACTCAGTTTTATACTAATTTTAATATAAAATTAATATAAAATTGGATCATCTATTTCAAAACAAAAGGAGTAATAATTACTGCTTTCTTTTTTTAGACAGGTACACGTACTAGTAGTGGCGCTTTGCTGACGACACACTTCTTTTTGCGCGCAAATAGGACTTGTATAACTCAATCATGAGGATTACAATCAGCGAGACATAAGTTCTCAACATTCTTAGAGCCAGAGCATAGCCAAACAACAGTATGACCTCTCTCTCAGTTTACAGTGCGTGCGCGTATCCCTAGGTTATCAATTTGACCAACCTAATACAAGTCATATATTACAAAACATATACTAATATAAACTTCAAATGTTCTATTTTTCAGAAAATATAATTTTTGTGTTATATAGTTTATATTAGGGGGATACAATTAGCAACCTAGGTATACGTATAGGACTTGTAAATTGAAACGGAGGTAATACGATGGGTATGCCTAGCATAACTAGCTAAGGAGATTAATATAGTTCAGGTCATGCTTTATATGAGAATTGAGAGCAAGTGATCCAACCGTTTATGCAAACACACCTTTGTTTAGGGAACCTTTTGCAGACACACTGGAAATATAGCGTCGTTGGCATGAATGGAACGTTTTGGAGCTCGGCCTTTATGGAGGCCGGATTTTTTGAAACTTCAAGATTTGAACATTTTAGTTTTGAAAAAATCTAAAACAAATTTGCACAAGTAAACAAAGATGTGAGTGTATGTGTTTAAAATTTCAGGTTGAAATGTTGGGAAACGTAGCAGAATTTAAAATTTTCTACGCATCACCAAGATCAATCTATGGAGTCTTCTAGCAACGAGAGGAAAGGAGTGCATCTACATATCCTTGTAGATCGCGAGCGGAAGCGTTCAAGAGAACGGGGTTGATGGAGTCGTACTCGTCGTGATCCAAATCACCGATGACCTAGCGCCGAACGGACGACACCTCCGCGTTCAACACACGTACGGTTGGGGAAGACGTCTCCTCCTTCTTGATCCAGCAAGGGGGAAGGAGAGGTTGATGGAGATCCAGCAGCACGACGGCGTGGTGGTGGAAGTAGCGGGATCTCGGCAGGGCTTCGCCAAGCTCAGCGAGAGGGAGAGGTGTCACGGGAGGGAGAGAGAGGCGCCAGGGGCTAGGTTTCGCAGCCCTCCCTCCCCCGATTTATATAGGGGTCCAAGGGGGGCGCCGGCCCCTCTAGATCCCATCTAGATGGGGGGGGCGGCGGCCAAGGGGGTGGCTTGCCCCCAAGCCAAGTGGGGCGCCCCCACCCCTAGGGTTTCCATCCCTAGGCACAGGGGGAGGCCCAAGGGGGGCGCACCATCCCACCAGGGGCTGGTTCCCCTACCACTTCAGCCCATGGGCCCTCCGGGATAGGTGGCTCCACCCGGTGGACCCCCGGGACCCTTCCGGTGGTCCCGGTACAATACCGGTGACCCCCGAAACTTTCCCGGTGGCCGAAACTAGACTTCCTATATATAATTCTTCACCTCCGGACCATTCTGGAACTCCTCGTGACATCCGGGATCTCATCCGGGACTCCGAACAACTTTCGGGTTACCGCATACTAATATCTTAACAACCCTAGCGTCACCGAACCTTAAGTGTGTAGACCCTACAGGTTCGGGAGGCACGCAGACATGACCGAGACGACTCTCCGGTCAATAACCAACAGCGGGATCTGGATACCCATGTTGGCTCCCACATGCTCCTCGATGATCTCATCGGATGAACCACGATGTCGAGGATTCAATCAATCCCGTATACAATTCCCTTTGTCAATCGGTACGTTACTCGCCCGAGATTCGATCGTCGGTATCCCAATACCTCATTCAATCTCGTTACCGGCGAGTCACTTTACTTGTACCGTAATGCATGATCCCGTGATCAACCACTTGGTCACATTGAGCTCATTATGATGATGCATTATCGAGTGGGCCCAGAGATACCTCTCCGTCATACGGAGTGATAAATCCCAGTGTCGATTCGTGCCAACCCAAAAAACACTTTCGGAGATACCCGTAGTGCACCTTTATAGTCACCCAGTTATGTTGTGACGTTTGGCACACCCAAAGCACTCCTATGGTATCTGGGAGTTGCACAATCTCATGGTCTAAGGAAATGATCTTTGACATTTGGAAAAGCTCTAGCAAACGAACTACACGATCTTGTGCTATGCTTAGGATTGGGTCTTGTCCATCACATCATTCTCCTAATGATGTGATCCCGTTATCAATGACATCTAATGTCCATAATCAGGAAACCATGACTATCTTTTGATCAACGAGCTAGTCAACTAGAGGCTCACTAGGGACGTGTTGTGGTCTATGTATTCACACATGTATTATGATTTCCGGATAACACAATTATAGCATGAACACTAGACAATTATCATGAACAAGGAAATATAATAATAGCTATTTTATTATTGCCTCTAGGGCATATTTCCAAAGTCTCCCACTTGCACTAGAGTCAATAATCTAGTTACATTGTGATGAATCGAACACCCATAGAGTTCTGGTGTTGATCATGTTTTGCTCTAGGGAGAGGTTTAGTCAACGGATCTGCTACATTTAGGTCCGTATGTACTTTACAAATATCTATGTCTCCATTTTGAACACTTTCACGAATGAAGTTGAAGCGACGCTTGATATGCCTGGTCTTCCTGTGAAACCTGGGCTCCTTGGCAGGGGCAATAGCTCCAGTGTTGTCACAGAAGAGAGTGATCGGCCTCGACGCATTGGGTATGACTCCTAGGTCGGTGATGAACTCCTTCATCCAGATTGCTTCATGCGCTGTCTCCGAGGCTGCCATGTACTCCGCTTCACATGTAGATCCCGCCACGACGCTTTGCTTGCAACTGCACCAGCTTACTACCCCACCATTCAAAATATACACGTATCCGGTTTGTGACTTGGAGTCATCCAGATCTGTGTCGAAGCTAGCATCGACGTAACCCTTTACGACAAGCTCTTCGTCACCTTCATAAACGAGAAACATATCCTTAGTCCTCTTCAGGTACTTCAGGATATTCTTGACCGCTGTCCAGTGTTCCATGCCGGGATTACTTTGGTACCTTCCTACCAAACTTACGGCAAGGTTTACATTAGGTCTGGTACACAGCATGGCATACATAATAGACCCTATGGCCGAGGCATAAGGGATGACACTCATATTTTCTCTATCTTCTACCGTGGTCGGGCATTGAGCCGTGCTCAATTGCATACCTTGCAATACAGGCAAGAACCCCTTCTTGGACTGATCCATATTGAACTTCTTCAATATCTTGTCAAGGTACGTACTTTGTGAAAGACCAATGAGGCGTCTCGATCTATCTCTATAGATCTTGATGCCTATATATAAACAGCTTCTCCAAGGTCCTTCATTGAAAAACACTTGTTCAAGTAGGCCTTTATGCTTTCCAAGAATTCTATATCATTTCTCATCAAGAGTATGTCATCCACATATAATATGAGAAATGCTACGGAGCTCCCACTCACTTTCTTGTAAACACAGACTTCTCCATAAGTCTGTGTAAACCCAAACGCCTTGATAATCTCATCAAATCTAATGTTCCAACTCCGAGATGCTTGCACCAGCCCATAGATTGAGCGTTGGAGCTTGCACACCTTGTTAGCATTCTTAGGATCGACAAAACCTTCCGGCTGCATCATATACAATTCTTCCTTAAGAAAGCCGTTAGGAATGCCGTTTTTGTTGGGGAACGTAGCATAAATTCAAAATTTTCCTACGTGTCACAAAGATCTATCTATGGAGTCATCTAGCAACGAGGGACGAGTGGATCTACATACCCTTGTAGATCGCACGCGGAAGCGTTCAAGAGAACAGGGTTGATGGAGTCGTACTCGTCGTGATCCAAATCACCGATGATCCTAGCGCCGAACGGACGGCACCTCCGCGTTCAACACACGTATGGAGCAGCGACGTCTCCTCCTCCTTGATCCAGCAAGGGGGAAGGAGAGGTTGATGGAGATCCAGCAGCACGACGGCGTGGTGGTGGAAGTAGCGGGATTCCAACAGGGCTTCGCCAAGCGCTGCGGGAGGAGGAAGATGTGTCATGGGAGGGAGAGGGCGGCGCCAGGGCTTAGGTTGGGCTGCCCTCCCTTCCCCCCCACTATATATAGGGCCAAGGGAGAGGGGGGAGGCGCAGCCTTGGCCCTTCCTCCAAGGAAGGGTGCGGCCAGGGGAGGAGTCCCTCCTCCCCAAGGCACCTCGGAGGTGCCTTCCCCCTTTAGGACTCTTCCTTTCCCTCTTCTCTTGGCGCATGGGCCTCTTGGGGCTGGTGCCCTTGGCCCATATAGGCCAAGGCGCACCCCCTACAGCCCATGTGGCCCCCCGGGGCAGGTGGCCCCACCCGGTGGACCCCCGGGACCCTTCCGGTGGTCCCGGTACAATACCGGTGACCCCGAAACTTGTCCCGATGGCCGAAATAGCACTTCCTATATATAATTCTTTACCTCCGGACCATTCCGGAACTCCTCGTGACGTCTGGGATCTCATCCGGGACTCCGACCAACTTTCGGGTTACCGCATACTAATATCTCTATAACCCTAGCGTCACCGAACCTTAAGTGTGTAGACCCTACGGGTTCGGGAGACATGCAGACATGACCGAGATGACTCTCCGGTCAATAACCAACAGCGGGATCTGGATACCCATGTTGGCTCCCACATGTTCCACGATGATCTCATCGGATGAACCACGATGTCAAGGACTTAATCAATCCCGTATACAATTCCCTTTGTCTATCGGTACGATACTTGCCCGAGATTCGATTGTCGGTATCCCGATACCTTGTTCAATCTCGTTACCGGCAAGTCTCTTTACTCGTTTCGTAACACATCATCCCGTGATCAACTCCTTGATCACATTGTGCACATTATGATGATGTCCTATCGAGTGGGCCCAGAGATACCTCTCCGTTTACACGGAGTGACAAATCCCAGTCTCGATTCGTGCCAACCCAACAGACACTTTCGGAGATACCCGTAGTGCACCTTTATAGCCACCCAGTTACGTTGTGACGTTTGGCACACCCAAAGCACTCCTACGGTATCCGGGAGTTGCACAATCTCATGGTCTAAGGAAATGATACTTGACATTAGAAAAGCTTTAGCATACGAACTACATGGTCTTGTGCTAGGCTTAGGATTGGGTCTTTGTCCATCACATCATTCTCCTAATGATGTGATCCCGTTATCAATGACATCCAATGTCCATGGTCAGGAAACCGTAACCATCTATTGATCAACGAGCTAGTCAACTAGAGGCTTACTAGGGACATGGTGTTGTCTATGTATCCACACATGTATCTGAGTTTCCTATCAATACAATTCTAGCATGGATAATAAACGATTATCATGAACAAGGAAATATAATAATAATCAATTTATTATTGCCTCTAGGGCATATTTCCAACAGTCTCCCACTTGCACTAGAGTCAATAATCCAGTTCACATCGATATGTGATTAACACTCAAGGTCACATCCCCATGTGACTAACACCCAAAGAGTTTACTAGAGTCAATAATCTAGTTCAAATTACCATGTGATCAACACTCGATGAGTTCTGGGTTCGAACATGTTATGCTTGTGAGAGATGTTATAGTCAACGGGTCTGAATCTTTCAGATCCGTATGTACTTCGCAAATCTCTATGTCATCTTGTAGATGCAGCTACTACGCTATATTTGGAGCCATTTCAAATAACTGTTCTACTTGGAGCTATTCTAAATTGTTGCTCCATCATACGTATCCGGTATCTCTACTCAGAGCTATCCGGATAGGTGTTAAGCTTGCATCGACGTAACTCTTTACGTCGAACTCTTTATCACCTCCATAACCGAGAAACATATCCTTATTCCTCTAACGATAATTTAGACCGCTATCTGGTGATCTACTCCTAGATTACCTTTGTACCCTCTTGCCAGATATGTGGCAAGGCACACATCAGGTGTGGTACTCAGCATGGCATACCGTATAGAGCCTATGACAAAAGCATAGGGGACGACCTACGTCCTTCCTCTTTCTTCTGTCGTGGTCGAGCTTTAAGTCTTAAGTTCATACCTTACAACTCAGGCAAGAACTCCTTCTTTGACTGGTCCATCTTGAACACCTTCAAGATCATGTCAAGGTATATGCTCATTTGAAAGTACCATTAAGAATTTTGATCTATCCTTATAGATCTTGATGCTCAATGTTCAAGTAGCTTAATCCAGGCTTTCCATTGAAAAATACTTTCCAAATAACCCTATATGCTTTCCAGAAATTCTACGTCATTTCTGATCAATAATATGTCAACATATATTTATCAGAAATTCTATAGTGCTCCCACTCACTTCTTTGGACACCTTCTGGTTGTATCACATACAACCTTTCCTCAAAAATCGTCGAGGAAACAATGGTTTTTTTGGCATCCTATCTGCAAGATTTCACAAATAATGCAGTAATTGCTAATATAATTCCAACAGACTCTTAGCATCGCTACGAGTGAGAAAGTCTCATCGCATCAACTCCTTGAACTTGTCGGAAAACATCTTAACGACAAGTCGAGCTTTCTTAATGGTGATACCTACCATCATTGTCCGTCTTCCTTTTAAAATCCATATGTACCTAACAGCCTTATGACCATCAAGAAGTTCTCCCAAAGTCTACACTTTGTTGTCATATATGGATCCTCTCTCGGATTATATGGCCTCGAGCCATTTTGGAATCCAGGCCCACCATCGCTTCTCCATAGCTCGTAGGTTCATTGTTGTCTAGCAACATGACTTCCAAGACAGGATTACGTACCACTCTGAAGTAGTACGCATCCTTGTCATCCCACGAGGTTTGGTAGTGACTTGATCTGAAGTTTCATGATCACTATCATAAGCTTCCACTTCAATTGGTGTAGGTGCCACAGGAACAACTCCTGTGCCCTGCCACACACTAGTTGAAGAGACGGTTCAATAACATCATCAAGTCTCCACCATCCTCCCACTCAATTCTTTCGAGAGAAACTTTTCCTCGAGAAAGGACCCGATTCTAGAAACAATCCATTATTGCTTTCGATCTGAGACAAGAGGTATACCCAACTGTTTTGGGTGTCCTATGAAGATGCATTTATCCGCTTTGGGTTCGAGCTTATCAGCCTGACACTTTTTCACATAAGCGTCGCAGCCCCAAACTTCTAAGAAATGACAGCTTAGGTTTCTCTAAACCATAGTTCATATGGTGTCATCTCATCGGAATTACATGGTGCCCTATTTAAAGTGAATGTGGTTGTCTTTAATGCCTAACCCATAAACTATCGTGGTAATTCGATAAGAGACATCATGGTATGCATCATATCCAATAGGGTGCAGTTATGATGTTCGGACACACCATCACACTGTGGTGTTCCAGGATGTATTAGTTGTGAAACAATTTCCACAATGTCTTAATTCTGTGCCAAACTCGTAATTCAGATATTGATCTCTATGATCATATCATAGATATTTTATCCTCTTGTCACGACGATCTTTCAACTTCACCCTGAAATTACTTGAACCTTTCAATAATTCAGACTCGTGATTCATCAAGTAAATATACTCAACATCTACTCAAATCATCTGTGAAGTAAGAACATAACGATATCCACTACACGCCTCAGCACTCATTGGACTGCACACATCAAAATGTATTACTTCCAACAAGTTGCTTTCTAGTTCCATTTTACTGAAAACGAGGCTTTCGGTCATCTTGCCCATGTGGTATGATTTGCATGTCTCAAGTGATTCAAAATCAAGTGAGTCCAAACGATCCATCTGTATAGAGTTTCTTCATGCATATCTACCAACAAACATGGTTCGCATGTCTCAATCCTTTCAAAAATGAGTGAGTCCAAAGATCCATCAACATGGAGCTTCTTCATGCGTTTTATACCGATATGACTTAAGTGGCAGTGCCACAAGTAGGTGGTACTATCATTACTATCTTATATCTTTTGGCATGAACATGTGTATCACTATGATCGAGATTCAATGAACCATTCATTTTAGGTGCAAGACCATTGAAGGTATTATTCAAATAAACAGAGTAACCGTTATTCTCCTTAAATGAATAACCGTATTGCGATAGACATAATCCAATCATGTCTATGCTCAACGCAAACACCAATCTCGATGGTAGAGAGAGCGTATGATATTTGATCAACCTTGGAAATACTTCCAACACATATCGTCATCTCACCTTTAGCTAGTCTCCGTTTATTCCGTAGCTTTTATTTCGAGTAACTAACACTTAGCAACCGAACCGGTATCTAATACCCTGGTGCTACTAGGAGTACTAGTAAAGTACACATTAACATAATACATCCAATATACTTCTATCGACCATGCCAGCCTTCTTATCTACCAAGTATCTAGGGTAACTCTGCTCCAGTGGCTGTTCCCCTTATTACAGAAGCACTTAGTCTCGGGTTTGGGTTCAACCTTGGGTTTCTTTACTAGAGCAGCAGCTGAATTGCCGTTTCATGAAGTATCCCTTCGTGCCCTTGCCCTTCTTGAAACTAGTGGTTTCACCAACCATCAAGAATTGATGCTCCTTCTTGATTTCTACTTTTGTGGTGTCAAACATCGCGAATATCTCAAGGATCATCATATATGTCCCTGATATATTATAGTTCATCACGAAGCTCTAGCAGCTTGGTGGTAATGACTTCGGAGAAACATCACTTTCTCATCTGGAAGATCAACTCCCATTTGATTCAAGCGATTGTTGTACTCAGACAATCTGAGCACAAGCTCAACAATTGAGCTTTTTTCCTTAGTTTGTAGGCTAAGAAAATCGTCGGAGGTCTTATACCTCTTGACGTGGGCACAAGCCTAAAATCCCAATTTCAGCCCTCGAAACATCTCATATGTTTCGTGACGTTTCAAAACCGTCTTCGGTGCCTCAATTCTAAACCGTTTAACTGAACTATCACGTAGTTATCAAAATGTGTATGTCAGATGTTCGCAACATCCACAGACGACGTTCGAGGTTCAGCACACTGAGCGGTGCATTAAGGACATAAGCCTTCTATGAAGCAATGAGGACAATCCTCAGTTTACGGACCTAGTCCACATAATTGCTACTACCAACTTTCAACTAAATTTTCTCTAGGAACATATCTAAACAGTGGAACTAAAGCGCGAGCTTCGACGTAATTTGCGAAGACCTTTTGACTATTTTCAGGATAATTAAGTTCATCTTATGAACTCCCACTCAGATAGACATCCCTCTAGTCATCTAAGTGATTACATGATCCGAGTCAACTAAGCCGTGTCCGATCATCACGTGAGACGGACTAGTCATCATCGGTGAACATCTTCATGATGATCGTATCTACCATACGACTCATGCTCGACCTTTCGGTCTCTTGTGTTCCGAGGCCATGTCTGTACATGCTTGGCTCGTCAAGTCAACCCAAGTGTTTTGCATGTGTTCCGAGGCCATGTCTGTACATGCTAGGCTCGTCAACACCCGTTGTATTCGAACGTAAGAATCTATCACACCCGATTATCACGTGGTGCTTCGAAACGACGAACTTTCACAACGGTGCACAGTTAGGGGGTACACTTTCTTGAAATTTTAATGAGGGATCATCTTATTTACTACCGTCGTTCTAAGCAAATAAGATGCATAAACATGATAAACATCACATGCAATCAAATAGTGACATGATATGGCCAATATCATATTGCTCCTTTTGATCTCCATCTTCGGGGCTCCATGATCATCATCGTCACCCGCATGACACCATGATCTCCATCATCGTGTCTTCATGAAGTTGTCTCGACAACTATTACTTCTACTTCTATGGCTACCGGTTAGCAATAAAGTAAAGTAATTACATGACGTTTATGTTGACACGCAGGTCATAAATAAAAAAAAGACAACTCCTATGGCTCCTGCCGGTTGTCATACTCATCGACATGCAAGTCGTGATTCCTATTACAAGAACATGATCAATCTCATACATCACATATCATTCATCACATCCTTTTGGCCATATCACATCACATAGCATACCCTGCAAAAACAAGTTAGACGTCCTCTAATTGTTGTTTGCATGTTTTACGTGGCTGCTATGGGTTTCTAGCAAGAACGTTTCCTACCTACGCAAGAACCACAACGTGATATGCCAATTGCTATTTACCCTTCATAAGGACCCTTTTCATGGAATCCGATCCGACTAAAGTGGGAGAGACAAACACCCGCTAGCCACCTTATGCAACTAGTGCATGTTAGTCGGTGGAACCAGTCTCACGTAAGAGTACGTGTAAGGTCGGTCCGGGCCGCTTCATCCCACAATTCCACCGAATCAAGATTGGACTAGTAACGGTAAGCATATTGAACAAAATCAACGCCCACAACTACTTTGTGTTCTACTCGTGCATAGAAACTACGCATAGACCTAGCTCATGATGCCACTGTTGGGGAACGTAGCAATAATTCAAAATTTTCTACGTATCACCAAGATCAATCTATGGAGTCATCTAGCAACGAGGGAGGAGTGGATCTACATATCCTTGTAGATCGCGCGCGGAAGCGTTCAAGAGAACGGGGTTGATGGAGTCGTACTCGTCGTGATCCAAATCACCGATGATCCTAAGCGCCGAACGGACGGCACCTCCGCGTTCAACACACGTACGGAGCAGTGACGTCTCCTCCTTCTTGATCCAGCAAGGGGGGGAGGTTGATGGAGATCCAGCAGCACGACGGCGTGGTGGTGGAAGTAGCAGGATTCCAACAGGGCTTCGCCAAGCGCTGCGGGAGGAGGGAGATGTGTCATGGGAGGGAGAGGGAGGCGCCAGGGCTTAGGTGTTGCTGCCCTCCCTTCCCCCCACTATATATAGGGCCAAGGGAGAGGGGGGGCAGCCTTGGCCCTTCCTCCAAGGAAGGGTGCGGCCAGGGAGGAGTCCATCCTCCCCAAGGCACCTAGGAGGTGCCTTCCCCCTTTAGGACTCTTTCTTTCCCTTATCTCTTGGCGGATGGGCCTCTTGGGGCTGGTGCCCTTGGCCCATATAGGCCAAGGTGCACAACCCTACAACCCATGTGGGCCCCCGGGGCAGGTGGACCCCCTTGGTGGACCCCCGTTCCCCTTTCGGCACTCTCGGTACAATACCGATAATGCACGAAACTTTTCCGGTGACCAAAACAAGACTTCCCATATATAAATCTTTACCTCCGGACCATTCCATAACTCCTCGTGACGTCCGGGATCTCATCCGGGACTCCGAACAACTTTCGGGTTACCGCATACTAATATCTCTATAACCCTAGCGTCACCGAACCTTAAGTGTGTAGACCCTACGGGTTCGGGAGACATGCAGACATGACCGAGATGACTCTCCGGTTAATAACCAACAGCAGGATCTGGATACCCATGTTGGCTCCCACATGTTCCACGACTATCTCATCGGATGAACCACGATGTCAAGGACTTAATCAATCCCGTATACAATTCCCTTTGTCTAGGCGGTACGATACTTGCCCGAGATTCGATCGTCGGTATCCCGATACCTTGTTCAATCTCGTTACCGGCAAGTCTCTTTACTCGTTTCGTAACACATCATCCCGTGATCAACTCCTTGATCACATTGTGCACATTATGATGATGTCCTACCGAGTGGGCCCAGAGATACCTCTCCGTTTACACGGAGTGACAAATCCCAGTCTCGATTCGTGCCAACCCAACAGACACTTTCGGAGATACCCGTAGTGCACCTTTATAGCCACCCAGTTACGTTGTGACGTTTGGCACACCCAAAGCACTCCTACGGTATCCGGGAGTTGCACAATCTCATGGTCTAAGGAAATGATACTTGACATTAGAAAAGCTTTAGCATACGAACTACATGATCTTGTGCTAGGCTTAGGATTGGGTCTTGTCCATCACATCATTCTCCTAATGATGTGATCCCGTTATCAACGACATCCAATGTCCATGGTCAGGAAACCGTAACCATCTATTGATCAACGAGCTAGTCAACTAGAGGCTTACTAGGGACATGGTGTTGTCTATGTATCCACACATGTATCTGAGTTTCCTATCAATACAATTCTAGCATGGATAATAAACGATTATCACGAACAAGGAAATATAATAATAATCAATTTATTATTGCCTCTAGGGCATATTTCCAACACACATTACCATCTGCGTCTGTCTTCTTCTTAAAGATCCATTTATTTTCTATGGCTCGCCGATCATCGAGCAAGTCAGTCAAAGTCCATACTTCGTTTTCATACATGGATCCTATCTCGGATTTCATGGCTTCTAGCCATTTGTCGGAATCTGGGCCCGCCATCGCTTCTTTATAGTTCGAAGGTTCACCGTTGTCTAACAACATGATTTCCAAGATAGGGTTGCTGTACCACTCTGGTGCGGAATGTGTCCTTGTGGACCTACGAAGTTCAGTAGGAGCTTGATCCGAAGTACCTTGATCATCATCATTAACTTCCTCTCTAGTCGGTGCAGGCACCACAGGAACATCTTCCTGAGCTGCGCTACTTTCCGTTTCAAGAGGCAGTACTTCATCAAGCTCTACTTTCCTCCCACTTACTTCTTTCGAGAGAAACTCTTTCTCCAGAAAGGATCCGTTCTTGGCAACAAAGATCTTGCCTTCGGATCTGAGGTAGAAGGTATACCCAATGGTTTCCTTAGGGTATCCTATGAAGACGCATTTTTCCGACTTGGGTTCGAGATTTTCAGGTTGATGTTTCTTGACATAAGCATCGCATCCCCAAACTTTTAGAAACGACAGCTTAGATTTCTTCCCAAACCATAATTCATACGGTGTCGTCTCAACAGATTTCGACGGAGCCCTATTTAAAGTGAATGCGGCAGTCTCTAAAGCATAGCCCCAAAAAGAGAGCAGTAGATCGGTAAGAGACATCATAGATCGCACCATATCCAATAGAGTGCGATTATGACGTTCGGACACACCATTTCGCTGAGGTGTTCCAGGCGGCGTGAGTTGTGAAACTATTCCACATTTCCTTAAGTGTGTGCCAAATTCGTAACTCAAATATTCCCCTCCACGATCTGATCGTAAGAACTTTATTTTCCTGTCACGTTGATTCTCAACCTCACTCTGAAATTCCTTGAACTTTTCAAAGGTCTCAGACTTGTGTTTCATTAAGTAGACATACCCATATCTACTCAAGTCATCAGTGAGAGTGAGAACATAACGATAGCCACCGCGAGCCTCAACACTCATTGGACCGCACACATCAGTATGTATGATTTCCAATAAGTTGGTTGCTCGCTCCATTGTTCCTGAGAACGAAGTCTTGGTCATTTTACCCACGAGGCATGGTTCGCACGTGTCAAATGATTCGTAATCAAGAGACTCCAAAAGTCCATCTGCATGGAGCTTCTTCATGCGTTTGACACCTATGTGACCAAGGCGGCAGTGCCACAAGTATGTGGGACTATCATTATCAACCTTACATCTTTTGGTATTCACACTATGAATATGTGTAACATTACGCTCGAGATTCATTAAGAATAAACCATTCACCGGCGGGGCATGACCATAAAACATATCTCTCATATAAATAGAACAACCATTATTCTCGGATTTAAATGAGTAGCCATCTCGAATTAAACGAGATCCTGATACAATGTTCATGCTCAAAGTTGGCACTAAATAACAATTATTGAGGTTTAAAACTAATCCCGTAGGTAAATGTAGAGGTAGCGTGCCGACGGCGATCACATCGACCTTGGAACCATTCCCGACGCGCATCGTCACCTCGTCCTTCGCCAGTCTTCGCTTATTCCACAGCTCCTGCTTTGAGTTACAAATGTGAGCAACCGCACCGGTATCAAATACCCAGGGGCTACTACGAGTACTGGTAAGGTACACATCAATTACATGTATATCACATATACCTTTAGTGTTGCCGGCCTTCTTGTCCGCTAAGTATTTGGGGCAGTTCCGCTTCCAGTGACCACTTCCCTTGCAATAAAAGCACTCGGTCTCAGGCTTGGATCCATTCTTTGGCTTCTTCCCGGCAACTAGCTTACCGGGTGCGGCAACTCCCTTGCCGTCCTTCTTGAAGTTCTTCTTACCCTTGCCTTTCTTAAACTTAGTGGTTTTATTCACCATGAACACTTGATGTTCCTTTTTGATCTCCACCTTCGCTGATTTCAGCATTGAATATACCTCAGGAATGGTCTTTTCCATCCCCTGCATATTGAAGTTCATCACAAAGCTCTTGTAGCTCGGTGGAAGCGACTGAAGGATTCTGTCAATGACCGCGTCATCCGGGAGATTAACTCCCAACTGAGTCAAGCAGTTGGGCAACCCAGACATTTTGAGTATGTGCTCACTGACAGAACTATTTTCCTCCATCTTACAACTGAAGAACTTGTCGGAGACTTCATATCTCTCGACCAGGGCATGAGCTTGGAAAACCATTTTCAGCTCTTCGAACATCTCATATGCTCCGTGTTGCTCAAAACGCTTTTGGAGCCCCGGTTCTAAGCTGTAAAGCATGCCGCACTGAACGAGGGAATAATCATCAGCACGCTGCTTCCAAGCGTTCATAACGTCTTGGTTCTCTGGGATGGGTGCGTCACCTAGCGGTGCTTCTAGGACATAATCTTTCTTGGCAGCTATGAGGATGATCCTCAGGTTTTGGACCCAGTCCGTATAGTTGCTGCCATCATCTGTCAGCTTGGTTTTCTCTAGGAACGCGTTGAAGTTGAGGGCAACATTAGCGTGGGCCATTTGATCTACAAGACATATTGTAAAGATTTTAGACTAAGTTCATGATAATTAAGTTCATCTAATCAAATTATTCAATGAACTCCCACTCAGATAGACATGCCTCTAGTCATCTAAATGAAACATGATCCGAGTCAACTAGGCCGTGTCCAATCATCACGTGAGACGGACTAGTCAACATCGGTGAACATCTTCATGTTGATCGTATCTTCTATACGACTCATGCTCGACCTTTCGGTCTTCCGTGTTCCGAGGCCATGTTTGTACATGCTAGGCTCGTCAAGTCAACCTAAGTGTATTGCGTGTGTAAATCTGGCTTACACCCGTTGTATTCGAACGTTAGAATCTATCACACCCGATCATCACGTGGTGCTTCGAAACAACGAACCTTCGCAACGGTGCACAGTTAGGGGGAACACTTTCTTGAAATTATTGCGAGGGATCATCTTATTTAAGCTACCGTCGTTCTAAGCAAATAAGATGTAAAACATGATAAACATCACATGCAATCAAATAGTGACATGATATGGCCAATATCATTTTGCTCCTTATGATCTCCATCTTTGGGGCGCCATGATCATCGTCGTCACCGGCATGACACCATGATCTCCATCATCATGATCTCCATCGTCGTGTCTTCATGAAGTTGTCTCGTCATCTATTACTTCTACTACTATGGCTAACGGTTTAGCAATAAAGTAAAGTAATTACATGACGTTATATGTTGACACGTAGGTCATAAATAAATTAAGACAACTCCTATGGCTCCTGCTGGTTGTCATACTCATCGACATGCAAGTTGTGATTCCTATTACAAGAACATGATCAATCTCATACATCACATATATCATTCATCACATCCTTTTGGCCATATCACATCACACGACACATGCTGCAAAAACAAGTTAGACGTCCTCTAATTGTTGTTGCAAATTTTTACGTGACTGCTATAGGTTTCTTAGGAAGAACGTTTCTTACCTATGCCAAAACCACAATGTGATATGCCAATTTCTATTTACCCTTCATAAGGACCCTTTTCATTGAATCTGATCCGACTAAAGTGGGAGAGACAGACACCCGCTAGCCACCTTATGCAACTAGTGCATGTCAGTCGGTGGAACCTGTCTCACGTAAGCGTACGTGTAAGGTCGGTCCGGGCCGCTTCATCCCACGATGCCGCCGAATCAAGATAAGACTAGTAACGGAAAGTAAATTGACAATATCGACGCCCACAACTGCTTTGTGTTCTACTCGTGCATAGAAACTACGCATAGACCTAGCTCATGATGCCACTGTTGGGGAACGTAGGAGAATTTAAAATTTTCTACGCATCACCAAGATCAATCTATGGAGTCTTCTAGCAATGAGAGGAAAGGAGTGCATCTACATACCCTTGTAGATCGCGAGCGGAAGCGTTCAAGAGAACGGGGTTGATGGAGTCGTACTCGTCGTGATCCAAATCACCGATGACCTAGCACCGAACGGACGGCACCTCCGCGTTCAACACACGTACGGTTGGGGAAGATGTCTCCTCCTTCTTGATCCAGCAAGGGGGACGGAGAGGTTGATGGAGATCCAGCAACACGACGGCGTGGTGGTGGAAGTAGCGGGATCTCGGCAGGGCTTCGCCAAGCTCAGCGAGAGGGAGAGGTGTCACGGGAGGGAGAGGGAGGCGCCAGGGGCTAGGTTGCGCAGCCCTCCCTCCCTCTTTATATAGGGGCCCAAGGGGGGGGCGCTGGCCCCTCTAGATCCCATCTAGATGGGGGGGGCGGCGGCCAAGGGGGTGGCTTGCCTCCCAAGCCAAGTGGGGCGCCCCCACCCCTAGGGTTTCCAACCCTAGGCGCAGGGGGAGGCCCAAGGGGGGCGCACCAGCCCACCAGGGGCTGGTTCCCCTCCCACTTCAGCCCATGGGGCCCTCCGGAATAGGTGGCCCCACCTAGTGGACCCCCCGGGACCCTTCCGGTGGTCCCGGTACAATACCGGTGACCCCCGAAACTTTCCCGGTGGCCGAAACTAGACTTCCTATATACAATTCTTCACCTCCGGACCATTCCGGAACTCCTCGTGATGTCCGGGATCTCATCCGGGACTCGGAACAACTTTCGGGTTACCTCATACTAATATCTTAACAACCCTAGCGTCACCGAACCTTAAGTGTGTAGACCCTACGGGTTCGGGAGACACGCAGACATGACCGAGACGACTCTCCGGTCAATAACCAACAGCGGGATCTGGATACCCATGTTGGCTCCCACATGCTCCTCGATGATCTCATCGGATGAACCATGATGTCAAGGATTCAATCAATCCCGTATACAATTCCCTTTGTCAATCGGTATGTTACTCGCCCGAGATTCGATCATCGGTATCCCAATACCTCGTTCAATCTCGTTACCGGCAAGTCACTTTACTCGTACCGTAATGCATGATCCTGTGACCAGACACTTGGTCACTTTGAGCTCATTATGATGATGCATTACCGAGTGGGCCCAGTGATACCTCTCCGTCATACGGAGTGACAAATCCCAGTCTTGATCCGTGTCAACCCAACAAACACTTTTGGAGATACCCGTAGTGCACCTTTATAGTCACCCAGTTACGTTGTGACGTTTGGCACACCCAAAGCACTCCTACGGTATCCGGGAGTTGCACAATCTCATGGTCTAAGGAAATGATACTTGACATTTGGAAAAGCTCTAGCAAACGAACTACACGATCTTGTGCTATGCTTAGGATTGGGTCTTGTCCATCACATCATTCTCCTAATGATGTGATCCCGTTATCAATGACATCTAATGTCCATAGTCAGGAAACCATGACTATCTTTTGATCAACGAGCTAGTCAACTAGAGGCTCACTAGGGACGTGTTTTGGTCTATGTATTCACACATGTATTACGATTTCCGGATAACACAATTATATCATGAACAATAGACAATTATCATGAACAAGGAAATATAATAATAACTATTTTATTATTGCCTCTAGGGCATATTTCCAACATGAAATACCTTGAAATGTGATCTGTGCAAAAAAACACAAATTCATTGACTTTGAGGATGAATAGTGCATCTACTAAAATGGCTTTGATTTATTTTCTAGCACTCATTTTAATTTTTGTTGTCCTGAAAATTTACACATTTGTGTATTATGTCTCTAAGTATATGTATATTTTTTTATTTTTTATTTTGAAATACGCAAATTTGAATTTTGATCATTTCAAATTCGGCCTCCCTAGAGGCTGAGCTCCATTGAGCATTTTGCGAATATTAGTTGTAGCTGCAGTTGGATAACAATCTACATATCACAGACGCAATGCCTATATAATATTATACTATGAATGATCATAGTCATAAATATAAATATTGCAATTTAATCGCCGCCCAATTATAATTTGTTCACCACACTTGTATGCTTATGAGAAAGTGAACCTATGGCCCTCTGGGTCTATTCTCTATGACTGAAAACCTCAACAAAAATAATATTCTTTGTTGTACTGTTTCTTTTAATTTATCTCTCTATTAAAAAGCTTGACAACATTCTTGACGTGTTGGGGACAAGTTTGTGTTGTGTTTTGTGCACAGGTACTAGTGACTTTGTTTGCTGTAAGAACTCCTTTTGGTTCGATAAACCTTTGTTCTTTACTGAGGAAAATACTTATTGCTAGATTACTTCACCTCGATTGAGGTCCTAAGAAAACAACTCACAAGAAAGAGAGGATGTCATCTAGCTACTGCTATGGACGCCAAGGTCCTAAAAAAACTACTCACACTTGGTTATGCATGTTAGCAGCAAGGTTGATAAAGATGGTTCCGGTGATTAATTTCCCCTCCAGCAGGGTGCCGGAACAAGCCTCTAGATTGGATCTCCCGAAGCAGAAACTTGCGACGGTGAAACAAATCGCAAAAATGATATGAAGGGTCTCTCGGATTATGGGATTTATAGGCAAAAGAATCAACATAACGTGGTGCCATGGGGCTCCATATGGCCTCCCCACACGGATGGAGCCTAAGCCGCACCACCTGGCCGCGTGGGTGCCTGGTGTGGCGCCATGGCCCCTGCCAGCACTTTCTGGAATCTTCATAACTTGAAAAAAATCTCATAAATCCCCGTGGTATTTTGAGCTACACAGATACTGATTTTCTGAAAAGTCTAAGGGCAAAGCCAGCGCCCGCCCACGATTCAACAATGATTGGCGTCAAAATCCATGCAGAAGTGAACCGGAAGGATGCGCGACCCAGGGCACCCCAAAAAATTGGCTTCGTTCCAAACAGTTGCTCACGCAGCAATCAAAGCCAATAAATTGACTGGGCAGGTTTTGGCACTAATCCAAACAGGCCCTAAAACATATAGAAAACAATTGGCTCTGGGTAGGTTAGTCTAGAAAAGTAATAAAAATTGCTATAAAAGTATACAAAAGTGATATTATAATAGCATGAAACAACAAAAATTATAAACACGTTTGAGACGTAATCACTGGCCGGCAAATGCAGACACGTTCGGACAGGCCCCACACACGAAGCTTCTGACAGCGAAACAGCCTCTCGCTGCTCGACCTCTTACCTCCACGCCCCATGGTCGGATGGCCATTAGGGCTAGCTGGATGGACGGTCGCACGCCGAGCCGGGCGCACGCACGGCCTTGGCTAGCGCGAGCGAAGCACCGCGGACTGGGGTCGAAGGATGCTGACATGGCGACCCGGCTCGCCCGTCGGCCGAGTGGACGGTCACAAGCCGAGTCGGGTGTATGTGCGGGCCTAGCTGGCATGAGCGAAGTAACCTGGCCAGGGCTGAAGGACGCTGATCATGATAGGGCGACCCAAATCTCCACTGCGCGTGAGGCCACGTGTGTGCGATCCAAAACACCATACGGGGTGCCCTGAAGGACCGTTCAATCAAATATATATTGAAAACGTAGTAGAAAACAAAAAATTCATCCTATTGATCATACTCCCGAATCACTATGAAGATGCAAATAAGCTTTGATCGAATTGTTACCAACTTCGAGTTGTCAGTGGAAGAATAATTGGTTAGATCGTTGATGAAGTCCCTAGAACCGTTCACGATCGGTCCCTTAAACTGAAGACCGAAAGCACGATCTGTCTGCGGATTTCTAATATACAATGAACAATCTTTATATACTAGGAACTTTTTTTACAGTGCACAGTGAATTTTTTATAATATACATGGAACATTAGTTAATATACGGTGAACATTTTAAATATACACACCGAACAAATTTCTAATATAAAATAGAAATTCTGTATATACAATGAAATTTTGTATATATGAACAAATACCTATAGAAAATTGGTATTTCTAATATACGATGATCTTTTTTTACTATAGGGTGAACTTTTCTAATACACACCGAACGTTTTTAGGATGAATAATTGAGCAGTTTTTCTGAAAAAAAAAGGCGATGGAGAAAATAGAAAACCCATAAAAACCAGAAGCCCCGGGAACAACACATAGAAGAATTGTCAAATAGATGTTCAAGAATGAAAAAACAAAAATAAGATCAGTAAAAAGCAGAAGAGAAGAAAATAAAATAAAAAAGATAAAAACAGAATATGAAAAACGACCAGAAAATCTACATAGCAAAGAAAACCGTCTGGAAACCGACCAGAAAACTGCTTATCTGGGCCTCGGCTGACGTCTGACTCCACCAGACCGCGGCGCTTAGGCCGATCGAAGCCGCCCCGCACTAGCTCCCATGCGCGAGAGGGCGAGAAGTCCCGCCGCCGCCTGTGCCGGCCAGGCGCCCCGTGGCGGCGGCGGGGGGGGGGGCGTGGCGGGCGGGGGGGGGGGGGGGGGGGGGGGGGGGGGGGGGGGGGGTGTGGAGAGAAGGCGGAAAGGGGGTTTGCCCGGCTGCGGGAGGGGAGAGGGAGGGTGGTTGTGTTGTTCCGCTTGTCTTTTCAGCTCTTCCTTTCTGTTACATTGTGGATAGCTCCTATATCCGGTGGCTCGCCGCCGCCCGGTTGCCTCACGTTCCGGCCGGCGAGGTTAACCCAACGCGATGCCAGTGCGTTCCAGGACCGGAACTCCTCGGGGGCACGCCCAGCCAGGTCCGCGCCCTCCTCCCGTGCATCTACACGCTGCAGCAGGAGCAGCAGCAGGGCTCCGCAGGAGAACCTCCCCCCGCCTCCGGCGAAGCTCCGGGCGGCTATGAGGAAGCGCTGCGGCCAGTTCCTTACTGCAGAAGGACGTTTCCGAGGTTGACGATGGCGCTGGAGCTCTGAGGCTGCGAATGGTGCTGTTCCTACATGTGTTGTTCTCGTTTTCAGTTAGCGCATATGCAAATTGGACTCTCAGTTGTTCTGTTTTGTTTTGTTATTTACAGGAGAGCGGGAATCCTGAGAAGGCGAATGTAGTGGTGGATGAGTATGTAGATATTGAGGATGAGACCGCTGACTTACCAATCAGTGGACGCCGAGAGTGGTGCTGATGATAGAGTGTCTCTGGTGGTTCTTCCTCATGCACAGTGATACTGTCGAAGCGACTGTTTCTTCTTTTCTTTTTTGAGAAACACCGTTTATTCTTTATCCAGTGGTACCGTCGAACTCACTGTTTACTCTTCCCCTTTTCCAGAAACATCGTTTATTCTTCATGAATTAAACTTCCTACTACAATGTTTCCCATTTGACTCTGTTTGCAGGTTCAGGGTCAGGGAGCTCGGGGGCAGCACCTCAGAAGCTGGCAATGCTCGTTCTCTGGTGTAGAGGAGCTCGTTCTAACAGTAGGATTTGAGTAAGTGGATGATGTGATTACTTATTTCCGAGATGTTCATGTCGGCTTGGATTTAGTTAACTTAGTTCCTAGTGGATGGCTGGCTTTGTGGGTAATCTGATAGCTCAGCTCGACTATGTCTATAGAAGTGAAAAGTGGAGGGTACTGAGTCATGTTGTAGTTCATCTGGCTTTCTGATCTGAAGGTGGTTTTATATTGATGTGTTTTCTCTAGCACATCTGTTTGTGTACGTAATGCCAGCTGTTTTGCCTGAGCCTAGGTGCTGAGTTTCATATCCAGAAATTAAAACGGAGAGTTGATGCTTGTTCTTCTTTGTTGATCTAAACATTCACTCAGGTATCTCATCTTGGCCTTCAATTTCTTATATTTGATGATAATTCTATTTATGTCACACATTCCCAACCACGGCTCCAGCAAGCTTCAGGGTACGTAAGCTTGAAGAAATCGAAAACCACAAGTACGTCAAGCAAACAACCACTGACAGAATGACTAAAAATGGGGAGCAAAATTGTATGAACAGTTTGATAGTTTGAAGCTTCAGAGAGTCAAAAAGATGTGAAAAGATGCAATTGTTAGGGCATGTCAAGATAGCATAGCAAAAGCACACACACATGTCATCATGTCTGCATTAGTCATATCACAACAAAGGAAACTATAGTAATCAGCGATGGCACACCAGATCACTCATATCAAATTTAGTAAAATAATTCAGTGAAACAACAGAGGCAATCGCCCACCTGACTTTTCATTCAAAAACAAGCACATGCTGGAGAGGTCTGGCGGTTACAAGGGCTCGAGGCCTACCGGGTCACATACGAGCGTTACACCAGGGGGTGAGAGAGGAGAGATCAACTCTACGGGGAGCTCTGACGATCCACAGACAGAGATGTTCCACGATTGAGCAGCGTCAGGCAGCATCAGGTGCCGATTCGTTAGACATCAATTTAGTTAACAGTACAGTACTGAGAGCTAGTATCCCTCTCTCCGAAGTGCTTTACTGCAGCTGCAGAGCGTATGTGCATGATGTATCAAGGGAATTCCGAACTAAACCAACTTCAACTTGTGTGACAAACAAGATAACAAATCTTCGGGTTTATCACATGTAGTTCTCTCTGCAGTCAAAGAAATGAAAAATTAATCATCTGTTTTTTGTTGACAAGAGAAGTTGAATAGCAAACAGCAGAACATGCTAGTTTACCTGTTACATGATATGTCGAGCAGCTTGAATGCCTGCAGAGACAGGTCGTTGTAGAATGAGGGCATCAACTCATGAGGGATATATCCCGCAAAAAAGAAAAAAAAACTCTGAGGATATATGGCACAAGATTTCCTCCAAGGCAACCCAGCGATATATGTATTGTCCGTAGAAACATGGGCTTAAGATCATCTCCAGCCGTTGGCACCCCCAAGAACATCACCGAACCAAAAAAGTTGGTGTCTTGGGGGTCATCCGGCGAAATAAAGAGGGCATCTTCCCAGTCAGACCCCACCTCAAGCAAAAGTTTGTGAGGAGATGATTAAGTGGGCCAAGAAAAAGGACATGTGGTGAGACACGATTCGCCGAAACTTCCGCCGGCGTCCCCAAGAGACCCCCAACGCGCCGGGTTTCGCCAGGGTTTGCCGGCGCTATTTTGACGTCCTGGGGGTGTTGGGGGTGTGGCTGGGCCGTTTTTGAGCGAAAAGTGCCATCCGAGCCTAAAACCGAGCCTAAAAAGGTGTCCTAGGGGGCGTTCTGGGGAGGCTAGTGGAGATGCTCTAACATGTCGTCCCATAATCAATTCAAAGGCAGCTAATTTTGACATCTAGCTTGTTCGTTGCTAGCAGCCTGCATTGATCAGCTAGCTCTGTTGTGCAATACTCGATTTCCAGATGTTCCAGGGAAAGTGGTAGGCCTGCTTTCGGCAGCCTTGAGATGCCTGTACAGCATAGTAATTTCAACCTCTTGAGGCTTTGTTCGGTTAATCCCAATCCCAGGTGGATTGGAGGGGATTTGCAGGGATTTTGGCTTGCAGGGGATTAATTCCCCCTCAATCTCCTTCAAATCCACCTCAACCGAACAAGCCCTGAGGGAAGAAAGGGTGTAGAGCCCACCAGGAAGATCTACTAGATCAGTACAGAGAAAAAATTCGAGCTCTTTCAGGGACTTGAGGAGCACAAGGGCTCGCTCTTGCTCATCTGTTAGTCTTGTTACTAGCTTCAAGCCGTCAAGTTTTAGGCGCTGCAGGGAGACGAGGTGCTTGCAGAATGACGTGGTAAGGACAGATAGGTCCGTAATGTAAAGGCTTTCTAGCCGAGGGCACAACTGCCATGAAAAGCTTTCCAAACATGGTGACAAGCCAGGGCAGGCTGATAGATGCAAATGCCTGAGGCTGCCAAGGGATTGCAGGCCCTCTAGTGCAGTGATCGATTCGGAACATCTCATAATCAATTCTTCCAGTGCCGTGCATGAGTGTAGGTGTAGAGATTGCAAACCTTGGCCGCTCCATATCTTTAACTTTTTAAGGCTGGTGATATCACTAGGAAAGCAGGGGTTGGAGCGCTTCATGGTAATAGCCAGTGATTGCAAGTTCTTCAAGTGCTGTAGGGAGTAACCATCTTCCATTCGCCTGATAACCACTTCCTTCCTTATGCACCAAAGATGAGAGCAACCTGGGGCATCCCCAAATAACTAGTTTCTCAAGGGAGGTAAACAAGGAGAAGCATCCCTTGCCCCCGTTAAATGTTAGACGAGGGCACCTATCTATAGTTATCTCCTTGAGAGAGAAGATGAGATTTGATGTAATGTGCAAGAGTCCGTCTCGAGTTAACCAGATCAATATGTCGTCCTGATTTCCTGATGACGAGTTTTCCCCGTCTGAAATAAGATTTGATTGACTGTTTTCTTCCTCTTCCGTCGATAGCAGCACGGTTGTTATATGTTCGCAGCAGCTTAATTCCAATTTCTCTAGGTTTGGTGCATGTTGCAGCATCAAGGATAGCCACTTCCCCGCTATTCCACATGACATGATACTCAGCCTTGCAAGAGATGGGAAGGCCTTGCAGTTTGCAGCTCTCGCAACTTCAACGGTATACTCTGGCATCAAATCTGAAGAGAAAAGTTCTTCACACTTTTTTATTTTCAAACTCTTTAAAGAGACGAGATGACTAAAACCTTCAAATGAAAAAGACCTTAGATTATCGCAACCATATAACTTCATTGATTTGAGGTTTCTAAGATTATGGAATGCCAAAATTGTATCATCTAGTATCCTCAAGCTGTCAGAAGATTCACCAAATTCATCATCTCCATCCTCATCAATATGTCCAATGCGTAACTTTTCAGTAGATGATCCCTTCATACTCAGAAGTGTTGAAACTCGAGTGATGAGTAACTCACAACACTTCTTCTTCGGTACAACCCCCCTGAAAACATCAACGGTCCAGATCGTCCTATACCCCTTCGTCTGAAAACTTAAAAAAGGGTAGGATGGTCATTGCCCCTGCCCCTCCCCCAGTCCCGGCCCCACGACGTACTCGCGCGGCCCGTCGACGTACGTACGTGTACGCTTTTTTTTTCTGTGGCGACGTACGTTATTTTTACCGCGTCGGTGGTCAAGCGTGTCGGTGGTCAAACCGCGCGTCGCCCGGTGAAAGCGCGTCGTGGCGCGTGAACTGCGGCCCGCCGCCCCGTCCCGTCCGTCCCCTCGTCTGCCGCCCCGCCGCCCCGTCCCCTCGTCTGCCGCGCCGCCGCCCTCGACTGCCGTCGAATTGATAGCCCAACCACCCGTCCGCCCGCTGCCCCGCCGTCTCCCTATAAATCTCACCCCCGTCTGCCCGTCGCCGCAAACACCGCTCCTCCCCGCCCGTCGCCGCAAACACCGCTCCTCTCCCGTCTCCACCTCCCAAAAGGCCGCCGGCGACATGTCGTTCCACGGCGGCAGCAGCTCCGGCACCGGCGGCGACGACGGACCCAACGCGTGGCCGTCGAGCCTGAGCATGCCGGAGACGGAGGAGCTTTACCGGTTCGGGCTCCTCGTGCCGCCGGGTTGCCGTCTTCCGCACGACTGGAAACTCGACAAGGACGGCTACCCGACGCGCGGGCCCGGCGCCACCGCGGAGGAGAAGCGGACCGGCGGCCGCAACAACATCGCCGGCCGTCATGCGTTCTGGGACGGCAAAGACTACGCCGCCGTCATCGGCGCGTACCGGCTGGCGGAGTCTGGCGTCACGCCTGACCTCATCGGCGACCGTCGCCGCCTTCTTGTCCCGCGCCCCCGTCCAGCAGCGCGCGGCCGTCGGGCTCCTCCACCACCTGCGCCGGCGCCCGCCGATCCCCCCGCCCCGCCGGAGGTGGAACTGCCGCCGGAGCAGTTGGTTCTTCGGGAGGACGGCGATCCCGACGATACGCCGGGTTACCTCGTCGCCCTGCGCGCGTCGGCGGCGGCTGCAGCGGCGGCTGCAGAGGCGGCGGCGGCTGCAGCGGCGGCTGCAGAGGCGGCGGCGGCTGCAAGGGAGGCCGCCGAGCAGGCGGCGGCGATTCCGCCAGTGGTCCCGCAGGCGGAGGCGGAGGCGTCAGAGTCGTCGGACGACGACATCATCGACTGGGAGCGGTTAGCCCAGGTCAGCGACGACGATGACGACGACGGCGGGGGTGACGGCGGTGACGGCGCGGAGGTCGTCGATCTGTTGGCTAGCGAGGAGGAGGAGTAGTAGTTTTTTTTTTAATGTTCTAAGTATGAACTGTGTATAGTTTAGGTTCCAAAAAACTCATTTGGTTTCGGTATTGTTGAATGGACTATGTAAAATATCTCTATGTTCAATCTAGTTTGTTCGAGTCTTGTTTAAATTTGTCTTCAAAGTTTGTTCAAAAAATTAGCTAAATATTGAACGCTTATTTTGAGAAAAATTGAAAATTTTCCAACCCATGCATAAAAATGTTCACAATATATTTAAAAAATTTGCATCGAATATACATAGCACATAATAAGGTATGCAATTATCGAAAAATTGTAGAATAAAAAAATCATGAAAACACATAAAATAAAAAATAAAAAGTGTATCTAAATGTTTATAAAGTGTTTTAGAAATGTTCAGATTTTGTTTAAATATGCCCATATAGTAAAGCCGGTGGATGAAAAAATTGAAATTTTGAAATAAAAAATACAACAAATAAAAAACAAAAAAATTAAAAAGGTGAGATATTTTAATTCATTAACATTCTCTGAAATATTATTAAATTCATTAACATTTATGAATTAGAGAATATTTTTAAATTCATTAACATATATGAATACAAGAATTTGTTATATTTTTTGTTTTATATAGGAATAACAAAATTAAAATATATGAATACAAGAATTTATTTTTGATTTTTTAACATATATGAATAAAATACAAGAATTAAAAAGGTGAGATATAACAAATAAAATACAAGAATTTATTAACATATATGAATTTGTTATATATGAATACAAGAATTTGTTAAATTAAAAAGATTCATAAATACCTGAGCGGTTTGACGGATTGCACCCAACTTTTGCCAGCGCGTGTGGGGCCCCACCCGGGCACCCCACGGCCAAAATGAACGAAATCCGACAACGAACGCACGTTGCGTCACGTCCGGGCAGTATTTTCTGGGTTTTCGGCCCGGAAAATCGTAGAAAATCCATACGGACTCGAAACGGGACAAATTTTTGCGTGCGTGCCCTGCTAGGGCACAGTAGCACGTGGAAAAAATTGGGCACGTTTGGCGGATGCGAAGCGGAGACGTGCGACCGAGGGTCCCCTCCGGCCATACTGAAACCACCCCCTTCCATAGCAAGTACCTGAGCGGTTTGACGGATTGCACCCAACTTTTGCCAGCGCGTGTGGGGCCCCACCCGGGCACCCCACGGCCAAAATGAACGAAATCCGACAACGAACGCACGTTGCGTCACGTCCGGGCAGTATTTTCTGGGTTTTCGGCCCGGAAAATCATAGAAAATCCATACGGACTCGAAACGGGACAAATTTTTGTGTGTGTGCCCTGCTAGCGCACAGTAGCACGTGGAAAAAAATTGGGCACGTTTGGCGGATGCGAAGCGGAGACGTGCGACCGAGGGTCCCCTCCGGCCATACCGAAACCACCCCCTTCCACAACAAGTACCTGAGCGGTTTGACGGATTGCACCCAACTTTTGCCATCGCGTGTGGGGCCCCACCCGGGCACCCCACGGCCAAAATGAACGAAACCCGACAACGAACGCACGTTGCGTCACGTCAGGGCAGTATTTTCTGGGTTTTCGGCCCGGAAAATCATAGAAAATCCATACGGACTCGAAACGGGACAAATTTTTGCGTGCGTGCCCTGCTAGGGCACAGTAGCACGTGGAAAAAAATTGGGCACGTTTGGCGGATGCGAAGCGGAGACGTGCGACTGAGGGCCCCCTCCGGCCATACCGAAACCACCCCCTTCCACAGCAAGTACCTGAGCGGTTTGACGGATTGCACCCAACTTTTGCCAGCACGTGTGGGGCCCCACCCGGGCACCCACGGCCAAAATGAACGAAATCCGACAACAAACGCACGTTGCGTCACGTCCGGGCAGTATTTTCTGGGTTTTCGGCCCGGAAAATCATAGAAAATCCATACGGACTCGAAACGGGACAAATTTTTGCGTGCGTGCCCTGCTAGGGCACAGTAGCACGTGGAAAAAAATTGGGCACGTTTGGCGGATGCGAAGCGGAGACGTGCGACCGAGGGTCCCCTCCGGCCATACCGAAACCACCCCCTTCCACAGCAAGTACCTAAGCGGTTTGACGGATTGCACCCAACTTTTGCCAGCGCGTGTGGGGCCCCACCCGGGCACCCCACGGCCAAAATGAACGAAATCCGACAACAAACGCACGTTGCGTCACGTCCGGGCAGTATTTTCTGGGTTTTCGGCCCGGAAAATCGTAGAAAATTCATACGGACTCGAAACGGGACAAATTTTTGCGTGCGTGCCCTGCTAGGGCACAGTAGCACGTGGAAAAAAATTGGGCACATTTGGCGGATGCGAAGCGAAGACGTGCGACCGAGGGTCCCCTCCGGCCATACCGAAACCACCCCCTTCCACAGCAAGTACCTGAGCGGTTTGACGGATTGCACCCAACTTTTGCCAGCGCGTGTGGGGCCCTACCCGAGCACCCCAAGGCCAAAATGAACAAAATCCGACAATGAACGCACATTGCGTCACGTCCGGGCAGTATTTTCTGGGTTTTCGGCCCGGAAAATCGTAGAAAATCCATACGGACTCGAAACGGGACAAATTTTTGCGTGCGTGCCCTGCTAGGGCACAGTAGCACGTGGAAAAAAATTGGGCACGTTTGGCGGATGCGAAGCGGAGACGTGCGACCGAGGGTCCCCTCCGGCCATACCGAAACCACCCCCTTCCACAGCAAGTACCTAAGCGGTTTGACGGATTGCACCCAACTTTTGCCAACGCGTGTGGGGCCCCACCCGGGCACCCCACGGCCAAAATGAACGAAATCCGACAACAAACGCACGTTGCGTCACGTCCGGGCAGTATTTTCTGGGTTTTCGGCCCGGAAAATCGTAGAAAATTCATACGGACTCGAAACGGGACAAATTTTTGCGTGCGTGCCCTGCTAGGGCGCAGTAGCACGTGGAAAAAAATTGGGCACGTTTGGCGGATGCGAAGCGGAGACGTGCGACCGAGGGTCCCCTCCGGCCATACCGAAACCACCCCCTTCCACAGCAAGTACCTGAGCGGTTTGACGGATTGCACCCAACTTTTGCCAGCGCGTGTGGGGCCCCACCCGGGCACCCCACGGCCAAAATGAACAAAATCCGAGAACGAACGCACGTTGCGTCACGTCCGGGCAGTATTTTCTGGGTTTTCGGCCCGGAAAATCGTAGAAAATCCATACGGACTCGAAACGGGACAAATTTTTGCGTGCGTGCCCTCCTAGGGCACAGTAGCACGTGGAAAAAAATTGGGCACGTTTGGCGGATGCGAAGCAGAGACGTGCGACTGAGGGTCCCCTCCGGCCATACCGAAACCACCCCCTTCCACAGCAAGTACCTGAGCGGTTTGACGGATTGCACCCAACTTTTGCCAGCACGTGTGGGGCCCCACCCGGGCACCCCACGGCCAAAATGAACAAAATCCGAGAACGAACGCACGTTGCGTCACGTCCGGGCAGTATTTTCTGGGTTTTCGGCCCGGAAAATCGTAGAAAATCCATACGGACTCGAAACGGGACAAATTTTTGCGTGCGTGCCCTACTAGGGCACAGTAGCACGTGGAAAAAAAATTGGGCACGTTTGGCGGATGCGAAGCGGAGACGTGCGACCGAGGGTCCCCTCCGGCCATACCGAAACCACCCCCTTCCACAGCAAGTACCTGAGCAGTTTGGCGGATTGCACCCAACTTTTTCCAGCGCGTGTGGGGCCCCACCCAGGCACCCCACGGCCAAAATGAACGAAATCCGACAACAAACGCACGTTGCGTCACGTCCGGGCAGTATTTTCTGGGTTTTCGGCCCGGAAAATCGTAGAAAATCCATACGGACTCGAAACGGGACAAATTTTCGTGTGCGTGCCCTGCTAGGGCACAGTAGCACGTGGAAAAAAATTTGGCACGTTTGGCGGATGCGAAGCGGAGATGTGCGACCGAGGGTCCCCTCCAGCCATACTGAAACCACCCCCTTCCACAGCAAGTACCTGAGCGGTTTGACGGATTGCACCCAACTTTTGCCAGCGCGTGTGGGGCCCCACCCGGTCACCCCACGGCCAAAATGAACAAAATCCGACAACGAACGCATGTTGCGTCACGTCTGGGCAGTATTTTCTGGGTTTTCGGCCCGGAAAATCGTAGAAAATCCATACGGACTCAAAACGGGACAAATTTTTGCGTGCGTGCCCTGCTAGGGCACAGTAGCACGTGGAAAAAAATTGGACCCGTTTGGCTAAGTTAAAAAAAGAGCCTATTTGATTAAGTTAATAAAATTGGGCACGTTTGGCTAAGTTAAAAAAAATTGGTTAAGGTAAAAAAATTTGATACAGTTAAAAAAATGTGCCTATTTTATTTAGTTAAAAAAAATGAGGCCCTGCACAAAAAAACGCCGGCCGTCTCGCTAACTGACGCGCATGCGTGCATGGGGCCGTCCCACTAACAACGACGCCGCAATCAGCGCTCGGGCGACGTCGTTAGCCGACGTGCATGCAAATTTTCCTTCTACGTCAGCCCGTCTCGCCGCCGCCGCGATCTGCACGTGCTACCAGCGTACGACGCCCGTCGCCCCACACTCCAAAACGGCGCCGGTGCGGCCGCGCCGGCCTGCCCTGACCTGACCCGTCGCCCTCTATACGCTGCCGGTGCCTCTTCCACCGTCGCCCCACCGTACAAACGTCGTCGGTGCGCCTGCGCCGGCTTGCGTCCCCTGACCCGTCGCCCTCTATATGCCGCCGGTGCCTCTCCCACCGTCGCTGTCGTGTAAGTTTTTTCCAGTTTTTTATACGACGAGGCTCATAACAGTATGATGGTATGTGACAGAAATCTATTTGATGCAGTATGAATATCGACGGTGTGATTCCATGTTCTATTCAAAAGTGGGTTAGCCTAGTTGACAAACTGTCACCCAGTCAGAAATTCAGGTTTTATGAAACGGATATGCAGGGCATGTTTAGAATACCATCGATAAAGATGCGTGATTTTTTGCTTCACTTTTTATTCCAAGGTTACAATCCGAGTAGCAAAAAATTCATGGTTGAAGAGAGTTCTGGAAGTACTGCTGGATGTAAAGCTCTTATTTCACTAAGGCCTGATGATGTGTACTCCATATTTGGTTGGAAAAACAATGGAGTGGATGTTTTTGGGTTTCTTAGTACTGAAGGAGAAAAAGCAACCAAAAAGATACCTGTTAGTTTTGTTAGCAAGAAAAATGGTAAGATCATGATTGATGATCTCATAGAAAAGATTGTCAAGAATAAGAGCACTGATGATGACTTTATTCGGATGACATTTCTAGTTCTCTTAGAAACTATAATTGCTCCAGTGTCTCATGAATACGTTCTGAAAAAATACTATGCCTTAGTGCAAAATATTAAGTTGATAAGGAAGTTCAACTGGAATGCATTCACTTCACGATTCTGTTTATCGGAGATTGGTAAGCTTCTGCAGGACGGCCATGTTAGGCAGTGGCCCCAGGGGAACCTCGCCCTTTCGCAAGTACGTTGTATTTATTAATTTCAACACTTTTGTTATAAAATGTCACGGAAGAACATGTAATTTAATTAGTTTATGTGTTTTGCAGTACCTATACTGGGAGAAGGTGCAACCAATCACCGGTCCAAAATATGATCCGTTGGCATTGTTGAGCTCGCTGATGAGGAACTGGACGGAAGATATGGCTGTGAGAAGAGACAAATACGACTATGAATATGGTCGTGGTGTTGGGATGGTAATCCTAGTAATCATGTTTTTTTACATTTATGAAATAAAGTAAAGTGTGCATATGGTTTGTATGTATAATTCTCTTGTTGCACTTGTAGATTGATGACAACATTACAGAGGAGTATAGGCTGAAAAAAATTGCGGAAGAAGAAGCTCAAAAAACCAAGAAAGCTAGTAGCAAAAAATCTAACGTTACTGGAACGAGGAAAGAGGGCAGTACCTCGGAGGCTTCGAGCCAGGAGCCTACTATGGACCGGATTTTGAGTGAGATGAATGAGCTTCGGAAGGAAATGCTTCGTTTGCCAGAGTTATGCGCACAGGTAACACTTGAGCACGTCACTTTAATGTCCATCACTGAATTGAAGAACTAAGATGAAATGTTTTCTTGCAAAGGGTGATTGAGAAACTGAACAAAACCGGCGTCTCCTACAAACCCAGTAACCTGGAAGAGGACGAAGAGAATCTTTACGGAGGCATTAATGAGTCTTCAAACGATGGTGGACGTCCGAAAAAAGAGTTTGTATATCAAAAAGATGATTCAGACCGGTTCCGCACACCTTCCAAAATGAATTTGCAAAAGGATGATGACGGCGTTGATGTAACTTCTAGTGGAAACACACCTTTTTACTGCACACCTGAGTACTGCGATAGTTTCAAGGGTGATATGGATGATCCTATCCAAGTACCAGAAGTATTAGATGAAAAAGCTGCCACATCTTTAGAGACGGACGAAATCGCATCGCATGCGTTGCTTGGTTCTCAAAGAGTACAAGAGGAAGTGGAGGAGGTTACTGGCAGGCGCAAGCGCAAAGGATCACAACATGTCAAGTCTCCTTATGTGGTCCCTAAACCGAACAAACGTGCAAAACGTTCTGCCAAAGGAAGTAAGTTTTTTGTGTTTCTAATTGTTATTGCGTAATAATTATTTATGTATTTGCGTTTATAATTATTTGAGTTGTGCGTTACAGAATTGTTCCAAAATGGTGGTGTTAACAAATCTGGTGATGAGTATGATGTGGTGAAAGCGTCCATCAAGTACGTGCGCGCGCATGAGCATTCATAAAAACATGCCAAAACAGAAATTTTCAATGATGGCATGGAAGAAGGTCTCACTGTGCGGAGAGCTTGTCAGATTATTAACCATGAGTGGCTAAGTGGCGACGTAAGTTAATTTCATATATTGTTTTACAATTGATTCGAAAATACCATTGTTAAATCTAACACAATATTTATAGGTAATTAATGCATACTCATCATTTTTGGTCGACAAAGTTAATGATGATCGTTTCATGTTGACAACTTGGAGGATACATTGGTTGCTTCACATTAGATCCGGAAAGAAGACCGCCGGTAACGATTATGAAGCAGAGTCGCATAGTAATGGCCCCGTGAACAGATGTGAGGACGAGTATTTCAAAAAATCAAAGGTAAGTTTGATTGTTAACACGGTACATACATACGATAGTATGTGATGATTGTGTTTTATGGTCCTTGTGATGCAGACTTACATTCCTCTAAACAAGCAAAATAATCACTGGATTACTGTCGTCATGCATAGCGGGAAGAGAGAGTTTCAGGTTTTTGACTCGTTGATGACCGAAAAACTTGACAGTGTTACTAGAGAACTCGTTGAGGACCTGGTAGGTTTAACTTTCAAATGTGCATTTGGTAACATTCGTTTTCTTTAGTACACTGAATGACATTCTTTCCACCATGTTTATTATATCTTTAGAGAAAACAACTAGCAGAAGATATCCAAGAAGCAAATGCAACCGGAATTGTGAATTATCCGGATGTTTCCAATTGTCCTATTAAAACATATGACATGCCAAAACAACATGATGGGTGAGTTCTTACTCTGACAGAATGTCGGTCTTGTATGTACAGTAGATATTTAATCTTCGTAAATTGTATGCACTAGGAATTCGTGTGGAATATTTCTCCTTCGATGCTTTCAATATTGGGATGGTGACAAATGGACAGGCTTATTTTCACAGGTACGCAAGTCATGTTTGGACTACGATGTACAGTGAACGTTGTGCTAACACCATTTTTTTTTCAGAGCTCAATTGATGATTCGAGAGAGTTAATGATTGCGCAACTTATCTTTTCGGAAAGAAACAAGCTTGATGAAGTGAAAAACAAAGTTATTCGGATATCAAAGAAGAAGAAATAGATGCGGCACGGAGGAGTTTTGCATGTGATTGGGTGGTACTGGAGGACTATATTTTCCAAACGCTTTGCGCACTTGCTTATAAATTTTATGTAATAGACTCTGCTTCCGAATAGTTATATGTAATAGACTCGGCACTTTTCCAAATGTTTTTTATGTCCACATGATATTTTGTTTCATAAATATTATATAATCAGTCTTTTTTTGTTTACATGATTTTTTTGTTGCCGAATAGTTATATGTAATCATGTAATCGTGTCGTCGTTAAGTTTTTGTACACTAAACTATGGCAGCACACTGCATGTTACTTTGTTAGCAAAAACTTGGTTTACAGCACACTGGGTGTTAGTCTAGTTTAGAAAAGCGTAAAAAATATTTTACATAAAAAAATTGCCTGCCCGTCCACAGCGTGTCTTAGTAAGCCCGTCGTTATCAAGCCCACCGGGCGATTACGACAGGCGTTTCGGAGCACGCCGTGGAAACCAGGCCCAACAGGGCAGCATCGACGCGGCACATCGACGGGTAGTAATCAGAGGAGTTCAATGTGCCGACGGGAGCTGAGTATATAAGCTGGTCGTCGTCCCCTTCGGCCGGCGAGGTGGGACTAAACTTGCGTCGGCCGCGGGGCGACGTGGACACAGCCACACGCGACGTGGGCCGGCCCAAAAAGGCAATGGACGGCGCGGTCTTCTCGACGGCTCGACGCCGTGGGCCGGCCCAGTTACCCCCGCTGAGACGCCGCGCCAGGGAAACTAACTAGTTTAGTCCCACCTCGCCGGCCGAAGGCGACGACGACCAGTTTATATACTCAGCTTCCGTCGGCACATTGAACTCCTCTGATTACTACCCCGTCGATGTGTCGCGTCGATGCTGCCCTGTTGGGCCTGGTTTCCACGACGTGCTCCGAAACGCCTGTTGTAGTCGCCCGTTGGGCTTGATAACGACGGGCTTACTAAGACACGCTGTGGAGACGGGCGGGCATTTTTTTCACTTTTTTTCAACAACAATTCGCAGATTACTTCTCTTATTTTAATATATTTGACAGCCGACGGGACTGTAGTAAATACATGCAAAATTCATAATATAAACAATGAATAGTGAATATTTATATCAACAACAATGATGTCTCAACATAACAATTGTCACCACAGTAATTTTATTGTAGTGGACAGAAAATAACAAGTCTCAAATGACAACGGTCTTCTGTAGGCAATAATCTTGTTTCACACATATAAAATACTCAACACGAACATAAATTTAACAAATGTTTTTCATATAAATGGAAGAGGTAAAACACTTGCATCGTCTTCACTTGAGTCTTCAAGCCCAGCTACTGCATAGAATAAATAAAAAATTATGAGAATCAATGTACGGTAGATGAATCAACGGAACTAATATAAACAAAGCAAAAAGACGTACAGTTACGTACAAATGGAAGTAGTAAAACAGATGCACCGTCCTCACCTTCTGTGTTCAAGCCCAGTTGCTGCATACAAAAAAATATGAGAATCAATGCACCGTTAATGAAACAACAAAACTGACATAAGCAAATAATAGACATACTCTTCATTTTTGCTGCATGTGCTCCTGTTATGACCTGAGCCGCTGCATATGCTACATTTTCGTCTAGATTTCTCGTCAAATGCTTTAGGCCTCTCATTTTTTAACACATCTAGGCCACCCTTACCGTGACCTCTACTGTTCTGCTTAGGTGCGCCCTTGGTGAAAACCTTTACTGGATCACGAACCAGAATATGATCTCGGTTAGGCTCAAATGGATTATTGTTCACGAAGCTTCGCTGAATATCATCTTCATTTCCCTGAATGTCCTTATTCACTATAATATCATCCAGAGCTGCCATCAACTTGTCGAATAAGAAAGGATTACTGCATGCGACATGACATGCTTCTGAAGATTTGATGGTCAACTCACTATATCTAGCTCTGTCCTCACCACTCGACCAACCCCACGCAAACAAATCGCTGGTGCGCTTCACGGGCAGTCCAGCTCGTGCTTTTTTTGAGAATCTTCGCAGGACACAACACTTGGGTATCACAGGTAAGTTCAGTGCATTCAAAACATGAATAATATGCTTGCAAGGAAGCCCTTTGCGAGTCATACTTCGACAACTGCACTTTATAGTTTCTGCCGAGTTACCTGGCGTATAGTCCACATTAAATCTGTGATCCCTGTTATTCTTCCACGCAACCACAAATCTCTGACTATCGGTCCCTGTCAGTCTATCAATTACCTCAAGCTCCTGTACCTTCTTCATATCTTGTTGCAACATATAAAAGTTTGCCTGCGTGAATGCTTTCGCAGCATACGACTCAATGGCCTGACACTCAGTCACTGTTACTGGAAGAGTCTGTGAGGTCGTGTAGTCATCATAAGCTTCATTCTCACGGAGGTGAACAATACAATTCTCGTAGTGTACAATCATGTCAACGATCGTCATACCATAGTCAAGATGAAGGTGCAGACTGGAGTTCAGACTCTCACTCCTCTGATTACTGCGCATACCAAGGAAAAACCCACCAGACAAATATGATGCAGCCCAAAGCGTCCTCTTCCTGTACATCCTATGGAGCCATGTTTTCGTTTTCTCCGTCTACCATTTGCGCACAAACGTGGCCCATCTCTCCTCAAAAACCTTATGTGTAGTGGCATAGTACAATAATGCCCTAAACTCCTTCAATGACTTGTGGTTGAGGTGTTTCTGCATATTCTTTTCAATATGCCATGAACATAGACAATGCTGTTGGGTTTCGTAGTAATTTCAAAAAATTTCCTACGCACACGCAAGATCATGGTGATGCATAGCAACGAGGGGAGAGTATGATCTACGTACCCTTGTAGATCGCAATGGAAGCGTTGACACAACGTAGAGGAAGTAGTCGTACGTCTTCTTCCCAATCTGACCGATCCAAGCACCGTTACTCCGGCACCTCTGAGTTCTTAGCACACGTACAGCTCGATGACGATCCCCGGGCTCCAATCCAGCAAAGCTTCGGGGAGGAGTTCCGTCAGCACGACGGCGTGGTGACGATCTTGATGTATTACCGACGCAGGGCTTCGCCTAAGCACTACAACGATATGATCGAGGTGGAATATGGTGGCAGGGGGAACCGCACACGGCTAAGGAACGATCTCAATGATCAACTTGTGTGTCTAGAGGTGCCCCCTGCCTCCGTATATAAAGGAGCCAAGGGGGAGGGGTGCGGCCAGCCCTATGGAGGCGCAGGAGGAGTCCTACTCCTACCGGGAGTAGGACTCCCCCCCCCAATCCTATTCCAAATAGGACTCCCAAGGGGGAAAGAGAGAGAGAGAGGTGGCCGGCCACCTCTCCTAGTCCTAATAGGACTAGGGGAGGGGGGGAGGCGCGCAGCCCACTATGGGCAGCCCCTTTCACCTTTCCACTAAAACCCAATAAGGCCCATATGACTCCCGGGGTGTTCCGGTAACCTCCCGGTAATCCAGTAAAATCCTGATTTCACCCGGAACACTTCCTATGTCCAAACATAGGCTTCCAATATATCAATCTTTATGTCTCGACCATTTCGAGACTCCTCGTCATGTCCGTGATCACATCCGGGACTCCGAACAACCTTCGGTACATCAAAATGCATAAACTCATAATAACTGTCATCGTAACGTTAAGCGTGCGGACCCTACGGTTCGAGAACAATGTAGACATGAATGAGACACATCTCTGGTCAATAAACAATAGCGGGACCTGGATGCCCATATTGGTTCCTACATATTCTACGAAGATCTTTATCGGTCAGACCGCATAACAACATACGTTGTTCCCTTTGTCATCGGTATGTTACTTGCCCGAGATTCGATCGTCGGTATCCAATACCTAGTTCAATCTCGTTACCGGCAAGTCTCTTTACTCGTTCCGTAATGCATCATCCCGCAACTAACTCATTAGTTGCAATGCTTGCAAGGCTTATGTGATGTGCATTACCGAGAGGGCCCAGAGATACCTCTCCGACAATCGGAGTGACAAATCCTAATCTCGAAATACGCCAACCCAACATCTACCTTTGGAGACACCTGTAGTACTCCTTTATAATCACCCGGTTACGTTGTGACGTTTGGTAGCACCCAAAGTGTTCCTCCGGCAAACGGGAGTTGCATAATCTCATAGTCATAGGAACATGTATAAGTCATGAAGAAAGCAATAGCAACATACTAAACGATCGGGTGCTAAGCTAACGGAATGGGTCATGTCAATCACATCATTCTCCTAATGATGTGATCCCGTTAATCAAATGACAACCCATGTCAATGGCTAGGAAACTTAACCATCTTTGATCAACGAGCTAGTTAAGTAGAGGCATACTAGTGACACTCTGTTTGTCTATGTATTCACACATGTATTATGTTTCTGGTTAATACAATTCTAGCATGAATAATAAACATTTATCATGATATAAGGAAATAAATAATAACTTCATTATTGCCTCTAGGGCATATTTCCTTCAGTCTCCCACTTGCACTAGAGTCAATAATCTAGATCACATCACCATGTGATTAACATCGATAGTTCACATCATCATGTGATTAACACCCATAGTTCACATCGCCATGTGACCAACACCCAAAGGGTTTACTAGATTCAGTAATTTAGTTCACATCTCTATGTGATTAACACCCAAAGAGTACTAAGGTGTGATCATGTTTTGCCTGTGAGAGAATCTTAGTCAACGGGTCTTTCACATTCAGATCCGTTATGTATTTTGCAATTTTCTATGTCTACAATGCTCTGCACGGAGCTACTCTAGCTAATTGCTCCCACTTTCAATATGTATCTAGATCGAGACTTAGAGTCATCCAGATCAGTGTCAAAATTTGCATCGACGTAACCCTTTACGACGAACCTTTTTGTCACGTCCATAATCGAGAAACATATCCTTATTTCACTAAGGATAATTCTGACCGCTGTCCAGTGATCTACTCCTAGATCACTATTGTACTCCCTTGCCAAATCAGTGCAGGGTATACAATAGATCTGGTATACAGCATGACATACTTTATAGAACCTATGGCCAAGGCATAGGGAATGACTTTCATTCTCTTTCTATCTTCTGCCGTGGTCGGGCTTTGAGTCTTACTCAACTTCACACCTTGTAATACAGGCAAGAACTCTTTCTTTGACTGCTCCATTTTGAACTACTTCAAAATCTTGTCAAGGTATGTACTCATTGAAAAAACTTATCAAGCGTCTTGATCTATCTCTATAGATCTTGAAGCTTAATATGTAAGCAGCTTTACCGAAGTCTTTCTTCGAAAAACTCCTTTCAAACACTCCTTTATGCTTTACAGGATAATTCTACATTATTTCCGATCAACAATATGTCATTCACATATACTTATCAGAAATGTTGTAGTGCTCCCACTCACTTTCTTGTAAATACAGGCTTCACTGCAAGTCTGTATAAAACTATATGCTTTGATCAACTTATCAAAACGTATATTCCAACTCCGAGATTCTTGCACCAGTCCATAGATGGATCGCTGGAGCTTGCATATTTTGTTAGCACCTTTAGGATTGACAAAACCTTCTGGTTGTATCATATACAACTCTTCTTTAATAAATCTATTAAAGAATGCAGTTTTGTTTATCCATTTGCCAGATTTCATAAAATGCGGCAATTGCTAACATGATTCGGAATAGACTTAAGCATCTCTACGGTGAGAAAATCTCATCGTAGTCAACCCTTGAACTTGTCGAAAACCTTTTGCGACAAGTTAGCTTTGTAGATAGTAACACTACTACCAGCGTCCGTCTTCCTCTTGAAGATCCATTTATTTTCTATGGCTTGCCGATCATCGGGCAAATCCATCAAAGTCCATACTTTGTTCTCATACATGGATCATTATCTCAGATTTCATGGCCTCAAGCCATTTCGCGGAATCTGGGCTCATCATCGCTTCCTCATAGTTCGTAGGCTCATCATGGTCAAGTAACATGACCTCCAGAACAGGATTACCGTACCACTCTGGTGCGGATCTCACTCTGGTTTACCTACGAGGTTCGGTAGTAACTTGATCTGAAGTTACATGATCATCATCATTAGCTTCCTCACTAATCGGTGTAGTAGTCACAGGAACAGATTTCTGTGATGAACTACTTTCCAATAAGGGAGCAGGTACAGTTACCTCATCAAGTTCTACTTTCCTCCCACTCACTTCTTTCGAGAGAAACTCCTTCTCTGAAAGGATCCATTCTCAACAACGAATATCTTGCCTTCGGATCTGTGATAGAAGGTGTACCCAACATTTTCTTTTGGGTATCCTATGAAGACGCACTTCTCCGATTTGAGTTTGAGCTTATCAGGATGAAACTTTTTCATATAAGCATCGCAACCCCAAACTTTAAGAAACGACAACTTTGGTTTCTTGCCAAACCATAGTTCATACGTGTCGTCTCAACAGATTTAGATGGTGCCCTTTTAACGTGAATGCAGCTGTCTCTAATGCATAACCCCAAAATGATAGTGGTAAATTGGTAAGAAACATCATAGATTGCACTATATCCAATAAAGTACGGTTATGACGTTCGGACACACCATTATGCTGTGGTGTTCCAGGTGGCATGAGTTTGTGAAACTATTCCACATTGTTTTAATTGAAGACCAAACTCGTAACTCAAATATTTGTCTCCGCGATCAGATCGTAGAAACTTTATTTTCTTGTTACGATGATTCTTCCACTTCACTCTGAAATTCTTTGAACTTTTCAAATATTTCAGACTTGTGTTTCATTAAGTAGATATACCCATATCTGCTCAAATTATCTGTGAAGGTCAGAAAATAATGATACCCGCCACGAGCCTTAACACTCATCGGATACATCAGTATGTATTATTTCCAATAAGTCAGTTGCTCGCTCCATAGTTCCGGAGAACGGCGTTTTAGTCATCTTGCCCATGAGGCATGGTTCGCAAGCATCAACTGATTCATAATCAAGTGATTCCAAAAACCCATCAGCATGGAGTTTCTTCATGCGCTTTACACCAATATGACCTAAACGGCAGTGCCACAAATAAGTTGCACTATCATTATTAACTTTGCATCTTTTGGTTTCAATATTATGATTATGTGTATCACTACGATCGAGATCCAACGAACTATTTTCATTGGGTGTGTAACCATATAAGGTTTTATTCATGTAAACAGAACAACAATTTGTTGGGGAACTAGCAAAATTCAAAATTTCCTACGTGTCACCAAGATCAATCTATGGAGTCATATAGCAACGAGGGAGGAGTGGATCTACATACCCTTGTAGATCGCGCGCGGAAGCGTTCAAGAGAACGGGGTTGATGGAGTCGTACTCGTCGTGATCCAAATCACCGATGATCCTAGCGCCGAACGGACGGCACCTCCGCGTTCAACACACGTACGGAGCAGCGACGTCTCCTCCTTCTTGATCCAGCAAGGGGGGAGGAGAGGTTGATGGAGATCCAGCAGCACGACGGCGTGGTGGTGGAAGTAGCGGGATTCCAACAGGGCTTCGCCAAGCGCTGTGGGAGGAGGGAGATGTGTCATGGGAGGGAGAGGGAGGCGCCAGGGCTTAGGTTTGGTTGCCCTCCCTTCCCCCACTATATATAGGGCCAAGGGAGAGGGGGAGGCGCAGCCTTGGCCCTTCCTCCAAGGAAGGGTGCGGCCAGGGGAGGAGTCCCTCCTCCCCAAGGCACCTCGGAGGTGCCTTCCCCCTTTAGGACTCTTCCTTTCCCTCTTCTCTTGGCGCATGGGCCTCTTGGGGCTGGTGCCCTTGGCCCATATAGGCCAAGGCGCACCCCCTACAGCCCATGTGGCCCCCCGGGGCAGGTGGCCCCACCCGGTGGACCCCCGGGACCCTTCCGGTGGTCCCGGTACAATACCGGTGACCCCGAAACTTGTCCCGATGGCCGAAATAGCACTTCCTATATATAATTCTTTACCTCCGGACCATTCCGGAACTCCTCGTGACGTCTGGGATCTCATCCGGGACTCCGACCAACTTTCGGGTTACCGCATACTAATATCTCTATAACCCTAGCGTCACCGAACCTTAAGTGTGTAGACCCTACGGGTTCGGGAGACATGCAGACATGACCGAGATGACTCTCCGGTCAATAACCAACAGCGGGATCTGTATACCCATGTTGGCTCCCACATGTTCCACGATGATCTCATCGGATGAACCACGATGTCAAGGACTTAATCAATCTCGTATACAATTCCCTTTGTCTATCGGTACGATACTTGCCCGAGATTCGATTGTCGGTATCCCGATACCTTGTTCAATCTCGTTACCGGCAAGTCTCTTTACTCGTTCCATAACACATCATCCCGTGATCAACTCCTTGATCACATTGTGCACATTATGATGATGTCCTACCGAGTGGGCCCAGAGATACCTCTTCGTTTACACGGAGTGACAAATCCCAGTCTCGATTCGTGCCAACCCAACAGACACTTTCGGAGATACCTGTAGTGTACCTTTATAGCCACCCAGTTACGTTGTGATGTTTGGCACACCCAAAGCACTCCTACGGTATCCGGGAGTTGCACAATCTCATGGTCTAAGGAAATGATACTTGACATTAGAAAAGCTTTAGCATACGAACTACATGATCTTGTGCTAGGCTTAGGATTGGGTCTTGTCCATCACATCATTCTCCTAATGATGTGATCCCGTTATCAATGACATCCAATGTCCATGGTTAGGAAACTGTAACCATCTATTGATCAACGAGCTAGTCAACTAGAGGCTTACTAGGGACATGGTGTTGTCTATGTATCCACACATGTATCTGAGTTTCCTATCAATACAATTCTAGCATGGATAATAAACGATTATCATGAACAAGGAAATATAATAATAACTAATTTATTATTGCCTCTAGGGCATATTTCCAATAGTCTCCCACTTGCACTAGAGTCAATAATCCAGTTCACATCAATATGTGATTAACACTCAAGGTCACATCCCCATGTGACTAACACCCAAAGAGTTTACTAGAGTCAATAATGTAGTTCACATTACCATGTGATTAACACTCGATGAGTTCTGGGTTTGAACATGTTATGCTTGTGAGAGATGTTATAGTCAACGGGTCTGAATCTTTCAGATCCGTATGTACTTCGCAAATCTCTATGTCATCTTGTAGATGCAGCTACTACGCTATATTTGGAGCTATTCCAAATAACTGTTCTACTATACGAATCCAGTCTACTACTCAGAATAATCTGGATTAGTGTCAAAGTTTGCATCGGCGTAACCCTTTACGACGAACTCTTTTACCACCTCCATAATCGAGAAAATTCCTTAGTCCACTAGTTACTAAGGATAACTTTGACCGCTGTCCTGTGATCCATTCTAGGATCACTCTTGTACCCCTTGACTAACTCATGGCAAGGCACACTTCAGGTGCGGTACACAGCATAGCATACTGTAGAGAGCCTATGATAAAAGCATAGGGGACGACCTTCATCCTTCCTCTTTCTTCTGCCGTGGTCGAAATTTAAGTCTTAACTTCATACCTTACAACTCAGGCAAGAACTCCTTCTTTGACTGATCCATCTTGAACACCTTCAAGATCATGTCAAGGTATGTGCTCATTTGAAAGTACCATTAAGCGTTTTGATCTATCCTTATAGATCTTGATGCTCAATGTTCAAGTAGCTTAATCCAGGCTTTCCATTGAAAAACACTTTCCAAATAACCCTATATGCTTTCCAGAAATTCTACGTCATTTCTGATCAACAATATGTCAACAACATATATTTATCAGAAATTCTATAGTGCTCCCACTCACTTCTTTGGAAATACAAGTTTCTCATAAACTTTGTATAAACCCAAAATCTTTGATCATCATCAAAGCATACATTCCAACTCCGAGATGCTTACTCCAGTCCCTAGAAGGATTGCTGGAGCTTTGCATACTTATTAGCATCTTTCAGGATTGACAAAACCTTCCGGTTGTATCACATACAACCTTTCCTCAAGAAAATCGTCGAGGAAACAATGTTTTGACATCCTATCTGCAAGATTTCATAAATAATGCAGTAATCGCTAATATAATTCCAACAGACTCTTAGCATTGCTACGAGTGAGAAAATCTCATCGTAGTCAACTCTTTGAACTTGTCGGAAAACATCTTAACGACAAGTCGAGCTTTCTTAATGGTGACATTTACCATCATTGTCCGTCTTCCTTTTAAAATCCATCTGCACTCAATAGCCTTACGACCATCGAGTTGTTCTGGCAAAGTCTACACTTTGTTTTCATACATGGATCCTTTCTCGGATTTTATGGCCTCGAGCCATTTATCGGAATCCAGGCCCACCATCGCTTCTCCATAGCTCGTAGGTTCATTGTTGTCTAGCAACATGACTTCCAAGACAGGATTACGTACCACTCTGAAGTAGTACGCATCCTTGTCATCCCACGAGGTTTGGTAGTGACTTGATCTGAAGTTTCATGATCACTATCATAAGCTTCCACTTCAATTGGTGTAGGTGCCACAGGAACAACTCCCTGTGCCCTTTCACACACTAGTTGAAGAGACGGTTCAATAACCTCATCAAGTCTCCACCATCCTCCCACTCAATTCTTTTGAGAGAAACTTTTCCTCGAGAAAGGACCCGATTCCAGAAACAATCCCTTATTGCTTTCGGATCTGAGACAGGAGGTATACCCAACTGTTTTGGGTATCCTATGAAGATGCATTTATCCGCTTTGGGTTCGAGCTTATCAGCCTGAAACTTTTTCACATAAGCGTCGCAGCCCCAAACTTCTAAGAAATGACAGCTTAGGTTTCCCTAAACCATAGTTCATACGGTGTCATCTCATTGGAATTACGTGGTGCCCTATTTAAAGTGAATGTGGTTGTCTTTAATGCCTAACCCATAAACTATCGTGGTAATTCGATAAGAGACATCATGGTATGCATCATATCCAATAGGGTGTAGTTATGATGTTCGGACATCACACTACGGTGTTCCAAGCTGTATTAGTTGTGAAACAATTTCCACAATGTCTTAATTCTGTGCCAAACTCGTAATTCAGATATTCATCTCTATGATCATATCATAGATCTTTTATCCTCTTGTCACAACGATCTTTCAACTTCACCCTAAAATTACTTGAACCTTTCAATAATTCAAACTCGTGATTCATCAAGTAAATGTACTCAACATCTACTCAAATCATCTGTGAAGTAAGAACATAACGATATCCACTACATGCCTCAGCACTCATTGGATTGCACACATCAAAATGTATTACTTCCAACAAGTTGCTTTCTAGTTCCATTTTACTGAAAACGAGGCTTTCAGTCATCTTGCCCATGTGGTATGATTTGCATGTCTCAAGTGATTCAAAATCAAGTGAGTCCAAACGATCCACCTGTATAGAGTTTCTTCATGCACATCTACCAACAAACATGGTTCGCATGTCTCAATCCTTTCAAAAATGAGTGAGTCCAAAGATCCATCAACATGGAGCTTCTTCATGCGTTTTATACCGATATGACTTAAGTGGCAGTGCCACAAGTAGGTGGTACTATCATTACTATCTTTTGGCATGAACATGTGTATCACTACAATCGAGATTCAATAAACCATTCATTTCAGGTGTAAGACCATTGAAGGTATTATTCAAATAAACAGAGTAACCGTTATTCTCTTTAAATGAATAACCGTATTGCGATAGACATAATCCAATCATGTCTATGCTCAACGCAAACACCAAATAACAATTATTTAGGTTTTAATACCAATCTCGATGGTAGAGGGAGCGTGCGATGCTTGATCATATCAACCCTGGAAACACTTCCAACACATATCGTCAGCTCACCTTTAGCTAGTCTCCGTTTATTCCGTAGCCTTTTGTTTCGAGTTACTAACACTTAGCAACCGAACCGGTATCTAATACCCTGGTGCTACTAGGAGTACTAGTAAAGTACACATCAACACAATGTATATCCAATATACTTCTACCGACCTTGCCAGCCTTCTCATCTACCAAGTATCTAGGGTAATTCTGCTCCAGTGGTTGTTCCCCTTATTACAGAAGCACTCAGTCTCGGGTTTGGGTTCAACCTTGGGTTTCTTCACTAGAGCAGCAGCTGAATTGCCGTTTCATGAAGTATCCCTTTGTTCCCTTGCCCTTCTTGAAACTAGTGGTTTCACCAACCATCAACAATTGATGCTCCTTCTTGATTTCTACTTTCGCGGTGTCAAACATCGCGAATATCTCAAGGATCATCATATATGTCCCTGATATATCATAGTTCATCACGAAGCTCTAGCAGCTTGGTGGTAATGACTTCGGAGAACCATCACTATTTCATCTGGAAGATCAATTCCCACTCGATTCAAGCGATTGTTGTACTTAGACAATCTGAGCACAAGCTCAAGAATTGAGCTTTTCTCCCTTAGTTTGTAGGCTAAGAAAATCGTCGGAGGTCTTATACCTTTTGACGTGGGCACGAGCCTGAAATCCCAATTTCAGCCCTCAAAACATCTCATATGTTTTGCGACATTTCAAAACCGTCTTCGGTGCCTCAATTCTAAACCGTTTAACTGAACTATCACGTAGTTATCAAAATGTGTATGTCAGATGTTCGCAACATCCACAGACGACGTTCGAGGTTCAGCACACTGAGCGGTGCATTAAGGACATAAGCCTTCTATGAAGCAATGAGGACAATCCTCAGTTTACGGACCTAGTCCGCATAATTGCTACTATCAACTTTCAACTAAATTTTCTCTAGGAACATATCTAAACAGTAGAACTAAAGCGCGAGCTACGACATAATTTGCGAAGACCTTTTGACTATGTTCAGGATAATTAAGTTCATCTTATGAACTCCCACTCAGATAGACATCCCTCTAGTCATCTAAGTGATTACATGATCTGAGTCAACTAGGCCGTGTCCGATCATCACGTGAGACGGACTAGTCATCATCGGTGAACATCTTCATGTTGATTGTATCTACCATACGACTCATGCTCGACCTTTCGGTCTCTTGTGTTCCGAGGCCATGTCTGTACATGCTAGACTCGTCAAGTCAACCTAAGTGTTTCGCGTGTGTAAATCTGGCTTACACCCGTTGTATGTGAACGTAAGAATCTATCACACCCGATCATCACGTGGTGCTTCGAAACGACGAACTTTCGCAACGGTGCACAGTTAGGGGGAACACCTTCTTGAAATTTTAGTGAGGGATCATCTTATTTACTACCGTCGTTCTAAGTAAACAAGATGTATAAACATGATAAACATCACATGCAATCAAATAATAGTGACATGATATGGCCAATATCATATAGCTCCTTTGATCTCCATCTTGGTGCTCCATGATCATCTTGTCACCGGAATGACACCATGATCTCCATCATCATGATCTCTATCATCGTGTCTTCATGAAGTTGTCTCGTCAACTATTACTTCTACTACTATAGCTAACGGTTAGCAATAAAGTAAAGTAATTACATGACGTTTATGTTGACACGCAGGTCATAAATAAATTAAGACAACTCCTATGGCTCCTGCCGGTTGTCATACTCATCGACATGCAAGTCGTGATTCCTATTACAAGAACATGATCAATCTCATACATCACATATATCATTCATCACATCCTTTTGGCCATATCACATCACATAGCATACCCTGCAAAAACAAGTTAGACGTCCTCTAATTGTTGTTTGCATGTTTTACGTGGCTGCTATGGGTTTCTAGCAAGAACGTTTCTTACCTACACAAAAACCACAACGTGATATGCCAATTGCTATTTACCCTTCATAAGGACCCTTTTCATCAAATCCGATCTGACTAAAGTGGGAGAGACAGACACCTGCTAGCCACCTTTATGCAACTAGTGCATGTCAGTCGGTGGAACCAGTCTCACGTCAGAGTACGTGTAAGGTCGGTCCGGGCCGCTTCATCCCACAATGCCACCGAATCAAGATTGGACGAGTAACGGTAAGCATATTGAACAAAATCAACGCCCACAACTACTTTGTGTTCTACTCGTGCATAGAAACTACGCATAGACCTAGCTCATGATGCCACTGTTGGGGAACGTAGCATAAATTCAAAATTTTCCTACGTGTCACCAAGATCTATCTATGGAGTCATCTAGCAATGAGGGAGGAGTGGATCTACATACCCTTGTAGATCGCGCGCGGAAGCGTTCAAGAGAACGGGGTTGATGGAGTCGTACTCGTTGTGATCCAAATCACCGATGATCCTAGCGCCGAACGGACGGCACCTCCGCGTTCAACACACGTACGGAGCAGCGACGTCTCCTCCTTCTTGATCCAGCAAGGGGGAAGGAGAGGTCGATGGAGATCCAGCAGCACGACGGCGTGGTGGTGGAAGTAGCGGGATTCCAACAGGGCTTCGCCAAGCGCTGCAGGAGGAGGAAGATGTGTCATGGGAGGGAGAGGGCGGCGCCAGGGCTTAGGTTGGGCTGCCCTCCCTTCCCCCCCCACTATATATAGGGCCAAGGGAGAGGGAGGAGGCGCAGCCTTGGCCCTTCCTCCAAGGAAGGGTGCGGCCAGGGGAGGAGTCCCTCCTCCCCAAGGCACCTCGGAGGTGCCTTCCCCCTTTAGGACTCTTCCTTTCCCTCTTCTCTTGGCGCATGGGCCTCTTGGGGCTGGTGCCCTTGGCCCATATAGGCCAAGGCGCACCCCCTACAGCCCATGTGGCCCCCCGGGGCAGGTGGCCCCACCCGGTGGACCCCCGGGACCCTTCCGGTGGTCCCGGTACAATACCGGTGACCCCAAAACTTGTCCCGATGGCCGAAATAGCACTTCCTATATATAATTCTTTACCTCCGGACCATTCCAGAACTCCTCGTGACGTCCGAGATCTCATCCGGGACTCCGAACAACTTTCGGGTTACCGCATACTAATATCTCTATAACCCTAGCGTCACCGAACCTTAAGTGTGTAGACCCTACGGGTTCGGGAGACATGCAGACATGACCGAGATGACTCTCCGGTCAATAACCAACAGCGGGATCTGGATACCCATGTTGGCTCCCACATGTTCCACGATGATCTCATCGGATGAACCACGATGTCAAGGACTTAATCAATCCCGTATTCAATTCCCTTTGTCTATCGGTACGACACTTGCCCGAGATTCGATCGTCGGTATCCCGATACCTTGTTCAATCTCGTTACCGGCAAGTCTCTTTACTCGTTTCGTAACACATCATCCCGTGATCAACTCCTTGATCACATTGTGCACATTATGATGATGTCCTACCGAGTGGGCCCAGAGATACCTCTCCGTTTACACGGAGTGACAAATCCCAGTCTCGATTCGTGCCAACCCAACAGACACTTTCGGAGATACCCGTAGTGCACCGTTATAGTCACCCAGTTACGTTGTGACGTTTGGCACACCCAAAGCACTCCTACGGTATCCAGGAGTTGCACAATCTCATGGTCTAAGGAAATGATACTTGACATTAGAAAAGCTTTAGCATACGAACTACATGATCTTGTGCTAGGCTTAGGATTGGGTCTTATCCATCACATCATTCTCCTAATGATGTGATCCCGTTATCAACGACATCCAATGTCCATGGTCAGGAAACCGTAACCATCTATTGATCAACGAGCTAGTCAACTAGAGGCTTACTAGGGACATGGTGTTGTCTATGTATCCACACATGTATCTGAGTTTCCTATCAATACAATTCTAGCATGGATAATAAACGATTATCACGAACAAGGAAATATAATAATAATCAATTTATTATTGCCTCTAGGGCATATTTCCAACAGTCTCCCACTTGCACTAGAGTCAATAATCCAGTTCACATCGATATGTGATTAACACTCAAGGTCACATCCCC